>NC_060184.1:20174287-20351787 GCF_021184085.1 Oncorhynchus gorbuscha
GCCAAAGCAGCCAATGAATATCTAGAGATCTAGAAAAAAATCAGAAATGAATAATGACATTCTGTAGATCAGCTGCCCCAAACACAATTGTCTTACAAATTGATTTCTCAACTGTCGTACCCATTTAGACTAAGAAATATCTGATACCCACCTAGCGTAGTAGCGTTGTGAATGGTCCTGTTATTTCAAATGATTTGCAGTAAATTCCTTTGGGATGTCATTTGAATTAACATTCCAATTAAGTCCTCAGTGCGGTAATGTAATAAATAATTCATGGCTGAATTAAAAAACACTTAGCCTCTCTTGGAATGTAACTTAGTTTGTGTCTTTTGGGTTTATATTCAACATGATAATTCAGAGGTGGTAACTATTTTATTCATGTCACTTCAAATTTCACAGAAGCTAGATATGTATCCATAGTAGTCCTAAATCACTGCCTCATCCAGGCTACTGTATCTTCAGTATCTTCTTCATTCTACTGAAATGAAAGATACACAGACCACTGGCGCCCTCCATTGATAACACACACTGGGACCAACTGCACATGAAACTTGTATTAGGGACAGATCTAAATTTACTGGGGAGGGGGCGAGTCCAACTAAAGGTGTCATAAAATAAATTGAAGACCCTCCCCCTCATACAATGAAAAACAATAACTAGCTACCCTGTGTTTATAAACGTGGATATCAACTTTGCCACTTGTGTGGCACATGCCACGTAGGCTACGGGCCAGAAAGTTGAGGTTTCACCGCCACCACAGACGAGCTCCTTCTCCCTCCCCGTTTCATTTACACTACGATCAGAGCCAACTGCAGACAATGATCAACTAGGGGGTAATCAGATGTTCTACATTCTGATGGCATATTTATGATTATATAAAATATATGTAACAAATGTCAATGCACCATACAACCAATAAACAAAGCATACTGACTGGGCACTTTAATATTATGGTTTGCATTTACAACACCACAATAAATAGGCTGTCAAGCTCAACAAACAGAAAATACATCCATCCCTATCTTGTAGGCTTACCCAGTATTGAAGGCTTGGCTCAACAATCTCAGAATGTCATTCAACTTTTTCGTGTTTTGTAACAGATGTCTCTTTCCATTCATCAATTGGCTGTGGCACAGTTTGGATTGGTTGATTTTTTTTGTCAGTAAAAACAAATACATACAGTGCATTCGGAAAGAATTCAGACCCTTTACATTTTCGACATTTTTTATGTTTACAGCCTTATTCAAAAATGTATTAAAAAAGTATCCCTCATCATTCTACAAACAATACCCCTTAATGACAAAGCAAAAATACTATCACATTTACATAAGTATTCAGACCCATAAGTATTCAGACTTTGGTGAAGCAGAGTCTTCTTGGGTATGACGCTACAAGCTTGGCACACCTGTATTTTGCATATCCTCTCAAGCTCGGTTAGGTTGGATGGGTAGTGTCGCTGCACAGCTATTTTCAGGTCTCTCCAGAGATGTTCAATTGGGTTCAAGTCCGGACTCTGGCTGGGCAACTCAGGGACATTCAGAGACTTGTCCCGAAGCCACTCCTGCGTTATCTTTGTTGTGTGCTTAGGGTCATCCTGTTGGAAGGTGAACCTTCTCCCCAGTCGCTCTGGAGCAGTTTTCATCAAGGATCTCTCTACTTTGCTCCTTTCATTTTTTCCCTCAATCCTGACTAGTCTCACAGTCTCTGCCCCTGAAGAACGTCCACACAGCATGATGCTGCCACCACCATGCTTCACCATAGGGATGGTGCCTGGTTTCCTCCAGACGTGACGCTTGGCATTCAGGCCAAAGAGTTCAATCTTGGGTTCATCAGACGAGATAATCTTTTTTCTCATGGTCTGAGAGTCCTTTAGGTGCCTTTTGGCAAACTCCAAGTTGGCTGTCATGTGCTTTTTACTGTGGAGTGTCTTCCATCTGGCCACCCTACCATAAAGGCCTGATTGGTGGAGTGCTGCAGAGATGGTTGTCCTTCTGGAAGCTTATCCCATCTCCACAGAGGAACTCTGCTCTGTCAGAGTGACCATCGGGTTCCTTCTCCCTCGATTGCTCAGTTTGGCTGGACGGCCAGCTCTAGGAAGAGTCTTGGTGGTTCCAAACTTCTTCCATTTAAGAATGATGGCGGCCTCTGTGTTCTTGGACCTTCAATGCCTCAGAATTTTTTTGGTACTATTCGCCAGTTCTGTGCCTCGACACAATCCCATCTCGGAACTCTATGCTTCAAAGCGCTCAGGGCTTCAGACTGGGGTCAAGGTTCACCTTCCAACTTATGTAAATGTATATTTGTTTTATTTATTTTTTAAATAAATGTGCAAAAATATCAGAAAAATATTTTTGCTTTGTCATTATGGAGTATGGTGTGTAGATTGAGGGGGGAAAACGATTTAATTTATTTTAGAATAATGCTGTAGCAAAATGTGGAAAAGTTGAAGGGGTCTGAATACTTTCCTAACCCTAGAGAGATATGCTGGTGGCATGCTACGACACAGATGCAGAAGGAGGGTAATTTTTGGTCTGAATATTTTGTATAAAGAGAAGCATATTCTTAAATTATAGGAGTAACTCTGGTAGGCCTGAACAAGTCTTCCTCACCTCAAGTTAAACTGTCAAAGTTAGTTGTAAGCGCCGTGGCACACTGCTTTCATATCATAGGCCTGCAGTAGCTAAAGCCATACCAAACCTTCACAAACGTTTTCTAAACGTTTTATTAGTGTAATATCAAGTAAGTCAAGCCATTTTTTAAGAGGGAAAATACGAGCAGAAGCACAAATGTACCCCCCCCCCTTCAAAAAAACACACAACCCTCCCAAAGCAAAAATATTTTTTTGATAACCCTCCCCTATTTTGGACCACCCCTCGCCCAGTCAATTTCGATTTGTCTCTTACGTTTTTGCCTCATTACTTCCTAATGCACAATATTATAATCATCACCACCGTGAGAGGGGAGTATTCCCTAATATTGAACAGCAAAATAGACTGAAAAGGTAAAGGATTTTGTCTTTAGACTATGCCAGAAGTAAATTATATCATTTTTATCCCCCCATCATGGTACCATGTGAACGGTTGAGTGAGTGGCTTGGATAATATTACATTATCTGGATTGTGTGTGCCAGATGGAACGAGATTTGCTGCTTTCAAAGGGGGATGCCAAAGGGGATATTTAACTGAAAGGTAGTAATCAACGTTCTACACATATAGATTTCTGAATGATACATTTTTAGACTGAACCGAATGTAGACCACTGTAATAGAAGAAACATGATTATAAAATGCTTTTCTTCATGGGTTTTTAGGAAGGTCCGTCTAGACCTGCTCCATTTTCTACCATATGGTAGTTGTCTGTCAGCTGATCTTTAGTAAAGCCACTGGCAGCATACTGTAGAGATGGTGGGTGCATCTCAATATTGTAAAGTGTCTTCCTTTCCTTCATCTACACTGATCTGATGATTAAGGATGGATGCAAGCAATGTAACAGAACCTACAGGCAAGTGCCTCCGATTGCCATGGAAACAAGCAAGAGCTCAAGCTGGATGAGCTATGTGCATGACGTAGAGCCTGGGCCCAAGCACGAAAGTTAACTGTCATTTTTTTTCTCCCCAGTCCAAGGTTTCAGTGGATTTTGTATCTTTACCCCCTACTCTAGTAATCAAGTCAGTGGACCGCCCTTCATCTCTGTTCAAAGGCCGTCCATCTCCTTTCTCTTGTTGCTCGCCATCGCTTTCCAACGGCCGTCCATCTCCTTTCTCTTTTTGCTCGCCATCGCATTTCACCGGCCGTCCATCTCCTTTCTCTTGTTGCTCGCCATCGCTTTTCACCGGCCGTCCATCTCCTTTCTCTTGTTGCTCGCCATCGCTTTCCATCGGCCGTCCATCTCCTTTCTCTTGTTGCTCGCCATCGCTTTTCACCGGCCGTCCATCTCCTTTCTCTTGTTGCTCGCCATCGCTTTCCATCGGCCGTCCATCTCCTTTCTCTTGTTGCTCGCCATCGCTTTCCATCGGCCGTCCATCTCCTTTCTCTTGTTGCTCGCCATCGCTTTCCATCGGCCGTCCATCTCCTTTCTCTTGTTGCTCGCCATCGCTTTCCAACGGCCGTCCATCTCCTTTCTCTTGTTGCTCGCCATCGCTTTCCATCGGCCGTCCATCTCCTTTCTCTTGTTGCTCGCCATCGCTTTCCATCGGCCGTCCATCTCCTTTCTCTTGTTGCTCGCCATCGCTTTCCATCGGCCGTCCATCTCTTTTCTCTTGTTGCTCGCCATCGCTTTCCATCGGCCGTCCATCTCCTTTCTCTTGTTGCTCGCCATCGCTTTCCAACGGCCGTCCATCTCCTTTCTCTTGTTGCTCGCCATCGCTTTCCATCGGCCGTCCATCTCCTTTCTCTTGTTGCTCGCCATCGCTTTCCATCGGCCGTCCATTTCCTTTCTCTTGTTGCTCGCCATCGCTTTCCATCGGCCGTCCATCTCCTTTCTCTTGTTGCTCGCCATCGCTTTTCACCGGCCGTCCATCTCCTTTCTCTTGTTGCTCGCCATCACTTTTCAGTTGCAAGAACAAGATATTTGATCAAACAAACGTGACAATTGCTGAATATTATATTTTTGTTAGCATTTTGGAGGTTTTGATCTCAACACACATTTCTTCTCCATTTGCTAACAATTATTATTATTTTCGTTTATGTTTTTTATAGTTTCAAGTCAAATCATTTAGTCCTCAAATTGACTTCATAGAATACACCTGTACACAAGAAGAACTTCAGGCTCATTACCTTAGAGCTGACGGGATGACTCAAGGGTGCATGGGCAATGTGTTTCCAGGAAATATTTTTTTTACGGATCTTGCTAGTAGACAGTCCACAGGAGCAACTGCAACATCATAGAATAATCAGGTCATGGCACACATCACATACCATTTATTGCCCATATAATTGGATATCATTCGTGTTATGTTCAACACATTCTATAATGCATGTTATTTAAACACAAGGCTCCTTAAGAGGAAGAAACACCTTTTACTGAACAATACTAGATCCACCTTCTCTTGAGACACCCCCAAGTAGCTGTTGCTTAGTAATAGTGCTCGGAGCTATGATTTATAGCTTGAAAGCCCTTAGCACGCTCATTAGTCACTGCTGGCAGAATAATGAATTCCAGAGAGGAAGCTGATTTAAGAACACCATCCCTTATATTATTCAAGCTGAAAAGAATCGCCTTGGTACAACTATGTTCTTTTGAATGTATCTAAATTCACCTGGCCCAGCTACAAAGGGTTGCAGAGGCCAACGTCTCTTTGAGGCTAAATTTCCACATTGGAAATCAACCCGTTGACCTTTCAGAGTCTGGCATCCGTTTTAGACTACAATGCCTGGGACCATGACCCAAATGTGTTTGCAGAGATGACCTTTTGCTTTTGTAATTTAAGTTCGTATTAACAGAAATGAGCTGTTTACCTATTACTATCTAACCCAGTTGAATGTTAAATACATCAGAAGAATTCCACTAAAACCTGTTAGCATATCAAACAGAACCTTGTGCATAAACACCTTCAAATAGTCCAGGCATCAGACATGACTGACTGGCAATATACCATTACCATATTCAACACTGTTTTATAAGCGGTGTGACCAATGCAACATTGAAGTGTGTAGCTAATATCAATAGCCAAGATGAAGGCGGACTTATGGAAATAAGTGTATGGTGAGATCATGCATAAATGCACTGTGGAAACGTTTCACGTGTGTAGCCACTCGGTGGAGGGGCTGACAGGAAAGAGACACCACTGGGTGATGCAGAGATGTGCCTTGGGCCAATTATTTTCTTGAGCGGATGATCAGGGAAACAGAAAATAATTACAAATCATTTGTAGACTGCAAATTGACCACACGCACATATAATATTAGACTAAAACATCATTTCTAACCTTGCATACATTTGTATTCGATCATGCCATGCGTGGGAATACTTACGAACAGATATCCAAAATGAAAATCTCTGGGAGCTGATTTTCTGAGGTTCTTAGTCTTTTATGCACAACAATGAAATTATTAAAGAATTTTTAAAGAAGATTTTGGGGGCCAAATAAAACTGCACGCAGGCCACCATTTGGCAAACCCTGGTGTAATGCGTCTCTAGTGTGCATGGTACATTAAACACAAATAGGATTCAAGGCCAAGTTGAGTCAATCTAAACAAATAGACTGCAGCAACAAAAATAAAAAAATTAGTGGGTTGCTAAGGAACTTTTTTCATTTCATTGCCTTTTTTATGATGTGTGTAAACCATAGTATAATTGCAGAAGTACAGTATAAGTCAAAAATCTAACATGCATTATAAAGAAGTAAACCAAACCAGAAGTAAATGCCAAAGACTGTATTAACATGGTAAGAAATGTTAATGTTTTATTACATTCAAGAGAGGCCTAAGTGCAGTACACTGAAATAGCACATTTTCAGCAGATGTAGCAGCATTCTGACTGGCATAGACTAATTAATAGGCACAAAACAATCAAACAGAAATATCAATGAAAAAAATGTAATAGCCTGGCTGCCTTTCACCATAATCAAAACCACAGAAGCAGTTAATGTACATGCTTTGTAAACAAATTCAACACAGCTAAAATATACTGTCCTTGTCGAAACAGCAATCACATCTCCTCATGAATTTGACTAGTGCGAGCAAACTGGATAAATGGTCGAACAAATCCTACATGGCAGTGAAGTCTGTGTCCTCCAAGTCAGACCACAGAGCGATGCTCCCCACACACGTACACAGCGCTGGGTCGGATACGCCGCTTCGTGTGGCCGGGCAGCTGAGGGAGAAACTTGAAGTACTTGGGCATCAGGTCAAGGCAGGCATCGCGGAACTTCTTGATCCGCCAGTAGTAAATGAGAGGGTTGAGGGCCGACTTGAGGTAGCACAACCAAAGGAGCCAGGTGCTGACTTCAAAGAAGTTGTCCTTGTGGTAGAAGGGGCTGCTGAAGGTGGAAACCAGGCTGTAGGCGGTGAAGGGCGCCCAGCAAATGGTGAACACCGAGAAGAGGATGAGTATGGTGGTGAAGGCACGTGTCTTGAAGCTCATGTCTATGTTCATTTGGAAGGGCCTCTGCAGGCTCATGAGGCCCAGCTTGCTGGCCTGACTAAGGCAGATGCTGTCCGGGTGGCTGTGGATGCGCACAGCGTTGTGCCGGATGGTGTTCAGGATCCCCATGAAAGTGTACAACATGACCATGAAGGGGATGAAGAAGAAGGCCATCATGAGGAGCAATACGTAGGCGAGGTACCCCGGCTCGCTGGTGTAGCCAAAAACACACTGTGGAGCTCTAGAGGGGATCTGGAGAGAAGGGTGACCTGTGGCAAGTGGGAAAGAGAAACAGAAGGAGAGAGTCCAAGTGATGACTATGAACACTTTGGCTCTGTGGGGACTCAACTTGTCCTGTTTCTGGACTATGATTAGGAACCGATCTATGCTTATTATAAGCAGGATAGCCATGCCCTCTATGGCAAAGAGCCAGAAGAACATTGCCGACACTCGGCAGAAAACATCCCCGAAAATCCAGCGTGTGGTCACCACAGTAACCAGGGCGAAGGGCATGTTGAGGACAGCCAGCATCATGTCTGCGAAGGCCAGGCTGGCCAATAGGATGTTGATGGCGGATCGCATGGCAGCGCGCTGGTAGACCATCAGAACCACCACCACGTTCCCCAGGAAGGCCACCAACAGGATGGAGACCATGGCCATGCAGAAGAACACCTGGAGGGGCAGGCTGACGCCCTGCACACTATCCTGGGCCTCAGATGTTGGCGTGACTGTGACCAGGTCCAGAGGTGACCAGGAGATGACATTGGAGCTGTTTTGCATGGACATGTCTTCCATGTCAGGTTGGCCCTGGAGGAGGTGGTCAGAGAGGTTCAGCAGCCTCATGACGAGGCAGCAGAGGCTGGCGTTGTTGGACTCCCCTGCCTCCACAGGGGGAACGACAGTGGAGTAAACCATTCTTCCCCAAGGGGTGCAGGCTTGGGTTTAGGCATCGTTACTGGAGCTCTTCTCTCGCCAAACATGATACCTCTGATGCATTTCTTAGTCCTGAAGAAGCCAGCATCTTAGCATGGAGGAGAGATTCTGGGGAGACGGAGAGAGAAATGGAGGCAACACAGAAACATAAATGTCTAAATAGCTTTGTCTGTTTTTCCATAATATTAATACATTTAAAATGGGTATTCTTTGTTTTAAAATGTTGCATTCCTCAAAAGACAATATTATGTATAAAATTAAATGACTTCTTTCAATGCATTTGTCAAACTGAAACGTTCATATACACATTGATCTGCACGTAATTCACTGTCTCCATGATTAGGCACTTTGAAAGGAGATCAACAGAGATTGAGATAACATCCTTTCCCTCCAAATCCCCTCGGTGTTACAGTGAATGAGACACTCAAGCCTCTAATCCATTCAGTGTTGGACGGGAGGGAAGGCCCTTGTGGGGAAAAGTCAGTCAGCAAAATCCTACCCTGACACTGCACACAGGGCACAGAGAAGACATTAAAACTGCAAAAAGCTACCAACTTCATATGGGACTGGCAAGGATCTTCCCTGTACTTGCCACACTCCTCTTCATCCTCAGTAAATACTGCACTTCCCTATAAACAACATGGCCTTCCCAACACTAACATAAAGTTGTTGTCTCTCATTTTTAGGTTTCCATTTAGAGGTAACTCCACTTCAACTCTGCCAATCAGCTGGTGGAACTGGTGTACAGAATGCATTTAAAGATTTAATGAGATTTTTTGCGTATTTATGTATCGCTTTAATGCCACAGGTAATTTATTTTCCCAGAAGAAGTGTGTTTTTACAGATGTTAGAATGCCTAGCCTACATGGGGGAGAGTGGGGTAAATTGAGTGTTTTATATTCAGCATCACTCCGTCAAGGGAAATACATTATTATTTATAACAAAGATATCTGCATACACTACCATTCAAAAGCTTGGGGTCACTGAGAAATGTCCTTGTTTTGGAAAGAAAATAAAATGTAAAATAACATCAAATTGATCAGAAATACAGTATAAACATTGTTAATGTTATAAATGACTATTGTAGCTGGAAACTGCATATTTAAAAAAAAAATGGAATATCTACATAGGCGTATAGAGGCTCATTATCAGCAACCATCACTACTGTGTTCCAATGGCACGTTGTGTTAGCTAATCCAAGTTTATCATTTTAAAAGGCTAATTGATCATTAGAAAACACTTTTGTAATTATGTTAGCACGGCTGAAAACTGTTGTCTTGATTAAAGAAGCAATAAAACTGGTCTTTAGACTAGTTGAGTATCTGGAGCATCAGCATTTGTGTGTTCGTTTACAGGCTCAAAATGGCCAGAAACAAAGTACTTTCTTCTGAAACTCATCAGTCCATTCTTGTTCTGAGAAATGAAGGCTATTCCATGCAAGAAATTGCCAAGAAACTGAAGATCTCGTACAACATTGTATTACTCCCTTCACAGAACAGCGCAAACTGTCTCTAACCAGAATAGAAGAGGAGTGGGAGGCCCCGGTGCACAACTGAGCAAGAGGACAAGTACATTAGTGTCTAGTTTGAGAAACAGGTGCCTCACGTGTCCTCAACTGGCAGCTTCATTAAATAGTACCTGCCTAAACGTCAACAGTGAAGAGGCGACTCCGAGATGCTGGCCAACAATGAGATAGTCTATAGGGAGAAGGTCAGAGATTGACCGCGTGGTGCAGGGACAACAACCTCTCCCTCAAAGTGATAATGACAAAGTAGATGATTGTGGACTACAGGAAAAGGAGGACCAAGCACGCCCCCATTCTCATCGACGGGACTGTAGTGGATCAGGTTGAGAGCTTCAAGTTCCTTGGCATCCACATCACCAAGAAACTAGCATGGTCCAAGCACATCAAGACAGTCGTGAAGAGGGCACAACAAAACCTATTCCCCCTCAGGAGACTGAAAATATTTGGCATGGGTCCTCAGATCCTCCAAAGGTTTTACAGCTGCACCATCGAGAGCATCCTGCAGAGGGTATTGTGTACAGCCCATTACATCACCGGGGCCAAGCTTCCTGCCATCCAGGACCTCTACCCCAGGCGGTGTCAGAGGAAGGCCCTGAAAATTGTCAAAGACTCCAGCCACCCTATTCATAGACTGTTCTCTCTGCTACTGCACGGCAAGTGGTTCCGGGTCGCCAGGTCTAGGTCCAAGAGGCTTCTAAACAGCTTCTACCCCCAAGCCATAATAAGCCATTAACCCCCTGAATATAGCCCCGCTATTGTTATTTAACTGCTGCTCTTTAGTAATTTGTTATTATTTCCCTACCTTTTTTTAGGTATTTTCTTCAAACTTCATTGTTGTTTAAAGGGCTTGCAAGTAAGCATTTCACTATAAGGTACACCTGTTGTATTCGGCGCATGTGACAAATAAAATTTGTTTTGACGTCGTATTCCTGCGATTAATGCCTTGCATTACACCTGGGAAGAAAACACTTACATTTGGTCAACTTGCCATATCCTAAACTTACTCCATGGCCATTGGCTCAACTGTCCAAAGGAAAACATTTTGACTATATTAGCTCACACAGCTACAAGGGTGGACTTCCATGCTAGGTTTAGGATGCTGTGTACCATTGTAGTTTATATAGACCCCAAATTATGTATAGAACAATATTTAAATGATCTACTTTGGTTTAGATAAAAGCATTATGAAACCTCTAACACAAATTCATTTGACTTGGTGAAAATCTGTTTTTTTGGACCAAACTTGCTTACCACTTTTTCCATGTGGTTTATTCCTTCAGACTCCATGAAATGATGACCTCTTCCTAAATATTTGGTATACTTTCCTAGAAACATGGGTGGCACATCATACCTTGGTTCAACTGACCCCACTCTCCTGTACTTTATTTAGATAAGGCTAAGACTACTTGTTGGTACTTTGTCTGGCATATGGTTTATATCCAGAACTTGTATTGTAAGGGCTAAAAGGACTTCAGTCCTTGGAGTTTAGCTATTTAGATATAAGCCCGGTTACTACACTATTATAAGCAGGCCAAACAACTAACCACTGCTCTCCATCTCCAAAATATCATAGCAATTTAATGCATTAATTAAACCATGCCAGGGAGCAATTTCTCAAACCATGTCACTGACCAAGTCAATGTTTTTATGGGGACAACTCAAGACTGCAATAAAAAAGGCTTATCGCTTATATAAACATTGGATACTGTTATTTTAGACAGGCTGGTATCATTTAGAATGGCTCCACGGCAAACCTCAAACAGAAAATGTTGTAACTGCCAAACTATAAGCAGTTCCATCCATAGAGCTCACCAGCTTGTAGTACTATAAAATGGAAATGAAACCTCTGGTTCATTCAGCCATTCATATGGGGGAATTAATTGTGAAAGAATGGAGTTTTGGGAAAACCTCAGACCTTATTTTCGGTGTTTAACACAGGTTTGGGAGATCTTTAAAAAAATGTATGACATATTTCAGGTTGACGTTTATTGTCATGAGTCTTGTCCTGGAGGCAGAACTGAGTGCAAAGTCTAAATTGGCCATATTGTAAAAATGTATGAAAACATAAATGTGCTTTTTGGTCTTCATTTAAGGTTAGGGTCAGGCACTAAGGTTAGCAGTGTGGTTTTGATTATATATATGCTTTAAAATTCATAGTGTCATTAGCTGATGAATATGATGTCATAGAAGAAAACATAAGATCTCCTAAGCATGTGTTTTTCCAGAGACCATAAAAAAACATTAATTGTCGAGGAGTAACACATCGATCACACCAAAAGTACATTCATTTCCAATGGAAAGTTGTGTTTGCCTTGCAGCATTGCATTACAGAGGCAGTTGCAGTGCGTTCTGTGTGGTGTATACGTTGGATTTATTGAACACATGCATCAAACTGTATGCGTAGTCGGCTTGACAGTGAATGTTGAACTTTTGTTGCACACATCCAGATGATGCTGTGTACCATTTTGCGCAATAACGCTGCACGTGTGATCGAGGCATAAAGCCTCTGTTAAGTGTGATTTTCTAACATTCCTGCAGCACTTTCAAATGTGCTCTCTCTCTCATTTCTATTTTTAGTCATTCCATGTGGGTTGAACACACAAAGTGATACATTCAAAGTGATAAAGCGGATTCAAGGCCTTTTAAATAACTTGCAGTAAAATGTAAATTGGTCTGCTTTTTTTCTACATTAACATTAATTTGTACACTGCACGGAGGATATTATTGTGTGATGGCTGTTGCTAGACTGAAACCTTGAGGCAAATTCTATCTATTTACCATTATGCATCAATAGAATTGTCAGTCACCTCACCACACCAAGGGAGAGAGTAAAATGGTTAATTAATGAGATAAACTGGCTAGCCAGAATAGAACAGGAACATATGTATTATTAGGTGATAATACAATGACTGGTGGTTGTGTGCTATATTCTGATTAAGACCGAATGGATGTGTGCAAACAAAGCTCAGACTGAAATCTAGGTCTGCCTCCTATCACTGACACTGATTGATCATCATGCTCTGCTCTCCTCATGAGGATATTATGGCAGGCATTGTTGATAGATACAGTCGCACCAATTTTGCACTGTGTAGCAGTCTTATATTCTAATTCCCACTGGGCACAAGCATCAATTCAACATCTATTCCACGTTATTTCATTGAAGTGACGTGGAAACAATGTTGTTTCTACATAATTCTTGATACAAATTATACAAGTAGCGAGGGAAATGGAGGATATGGGCCATTCCGTCATTACAGAGGTTTTCAGTAATCCCAAAAACTATTATTTGAGCTAAATGTCAGGGAAAATCATGGCCTACAGTATCTGTCCCCTTTTCATACAGAATGACCCAAAAGCCATTTGGCAGCTATGCACACATGGCTGACTCATAAAAGCAACCTTTTAACTTACCACTTTCAAATAGAATAAACATGAATTGGTGGTTAGGCCAGTATTCTTCCATTTTCAGATATTCAGCAGAATATAGTCATTTAAAGCATGTGATGGAAGAGCTAGAAAGAGATTAGAGTACATGTACAGTACCATTCAAAAGTTTGGACACACCTACTCATTCAAGGGTTTTTCTTTATTTTTACTATTTTCTACATTGTAGAATAAGACTGTTTCAGGATGCAGCTGATGCAACTGTCAAAACTATGAAATAAAACATATGGAATCATGTAGTAACCAAAAAAGTGTTAAACAAATCAAAATGGATTTTAGATTCTTCAATGTAGCCACCCTTTGCCTTGATGACAGCTTTGCACACTTGTGGCTTTTTCTCAGCCAGCTTCATGAGGAATACTTTCCAACAGTCTTGAAGGAGTTCCCACATATTCTGAGCACTTGTTAACTGCTTTTCCTTCACTCTGCAGTCCAACTCATCTCAAACTATCTCAATTGGGTTGAGGTCAGGTGATTGTGGAGGCCAGGTCATCTGATGCAGCACTCCATCACTCTCCTTCTTGGTCAAATAGTGCTTACACGGTCTGGAGGTGTATTTTGGGTCATTGTCCTGTTGAAAAACAAATGATAGTCCCACTAAGCACAAACCAGATCGGATGGCGTATCGCTGCAGAATGCTGTGGTAGCCATGCTGGTTAAGTGTGCCTTGTCACCAGCGAAGCACCATCCCACCTCACACCTCCTCCTCCATGCTTTACGCGGAGACCATCCGTTCACCTACTCTGTGTCTCACAAAGATACGGCGGTTGAAACCAATAATGTCAAATTTGGACTCATCAGACATAATTCCCCTGGTCTAATGTCCATTGCTCGTGTTTCTTGGCCAAAGCAAGTCTCTTCTTATTATTGGTGTCCTTTAGTAGTGGTTTCTTTGCAGCAATTCGACCATGAAGGCCTGATTCACGCAGTCTCCTCTGTTATTACTGTTATTTCTCTCTGCTTATTTGAGCGGTTCTTGCCATAATATGGACTTAGCCCTATTTGGCAAAAGACCATCTTTTGTTTACCTCCCCTACCATGTCACAACACAACTGATTGGCTCAAACGCATTAAGGAAAGAAATTCCACAAATGAACTTTTAACAAGGCACACCTGTTAATTGAAATGCATTCCAGGTTATTACCTCATGAAGCTGGTTGAGGGAATGCCAAAAGTGTGCAAAGCTGTCATCGAGGCAAAGGGTGGCTATTTGAAGAATCTCAAATATAAAATATACTTTGATTTGTTTAACACTTTTTTGGTTACTATATGATTCCATATGTGTTATTTCATAGTGTTGATGTCTTCACTATTATTCTACAATGTAGAAAATAGTCAAAATAAAGAAAAATCCTGGAATGGTGTGTCCAAACCTTTGACTGGTACTATACATATCCACAGAAACCATAGTAACTGGTAAGAAGGAACTGCCTGGTACATTGCAAGTCAATGATAACACTGCATGTTGAGTAGTTGTGGAACCTAGCAACAGGGACCTGCTGCCAGCCACTAGGCCTACCTATCTGAATGCTTTGGATCTCTTTCAAAACAATGTTGAGCCTTTCATTAACCACTGCAAATGATCATGTTGATGTATCATATGGGCCTTAAAGCCTTAGATGAGTCTAAGAGACGCAAAAGTTATGCTGCTAACCACACAGTTAATGGAAATTGCGTTTATCTTTTGGAGTGTCTAAATAGGAATTTGAATTACACATATGTTTCTGAGCTGGATAATGTTGTTCAGTTATCAAATGGGGAAATAAAACATCATAAATTCATAGTAATTCATACAGTTGTAAAGTTACAAATAATAGTAGTCCACATTAACATGGTAAGAGGTGTAGAAATTAGTGATTAAACGACGT
Organism: Oncorhynchus gorbuscha; assembly: GCF_021184085.1. NCBI lineage: Eukaryota > Metazoa > Chordata > Actinopteri > Salmoniformes > Salmonidae > Oncorhynchus > Oncorhynchus gorbuscha. Next base: position 20,189,140 of record NC_060184.1, read on the forward strand.
GATTAAAATGTATAAACGTTCCTTTTGATGCATTTTCTGCAATAGCCTACAGTCATCCATTATCTGCCGGCCTATTAAAATAGTATCTCATCACAGGAAATTATTGATTGTGAGGCTATAGAGTTTCATAGCCTATACATTCTGCGATATACAGACACTGAAACAAACTCATACAAATTCAAATTATACGCCTACTTGGTTATTTTTGATAACAGTATTATTATTATTATTATGCTTGTTTGATGATAGCCTAATATTAATTTAATAAAACATAATTGTTTTAAAATGTTTGCATTGTATTAACTGAAACCACTTTTCAGTGAGTATTTATTTCGATTATATTATCCTCGGTCTAGAAAAAGTTAAATTACCTTTTTCCTTCCAAAGTCTCAGGTGGCCAATATCGTTATTGGGTTTCAGTTAAGACAGACCCTTTCACGCTGCTTGTTTCATATAGTCTTTCTGTCGATCCATCTCGCTGTCCAGATGCTTTTTGTAATTCCTCGAAGTCACGTCACAACTACATATTCGAGGTGTAATTCATCTCTAATTGCACGTTAATTAACACGTCTAATCAAATAATATTGTTTACAGAGCGACAAACGGCGAATGACACTTACACAATTCAACAAAAGCAGTGAAGTAAAATGTAGCTCCTCCGCATATCGTTATAGCTTTGTTTAGCAAGGAATTGATTTCGCAGCAAAATAAAAAAACGGCTGGATTGGCCTACTGGCCTACCAGACAGAATCATGACTCAAAACGGGCTTTGAACAAGTTGATTGTCTGTCATTTGATATTCTTTCCTATAGCTCTACCCTAATCTTTATGTTATCCTGAGAACGATCATTTTGATTGTCACTGTCGGGGTCCACCGTAGGCTCTAATATTGCGTCACTGAAACCTCTGTCGGTATCCCGGTTAACTGACAGTCCCATCATCCAGTAGTATGGACAGGATTGGGTACGGTCCTCCGTTAGGGCACGCCCATTATCTCGAGCTCCAATTGAAATGGATAATGGCCATAAAGAGGAGTAAATGTCTGGTTGCATGACTAGGTGTACAGGGCACGTGTGATAGGCGTTGTATTGTTTGTTACATTGTATACAATCATCATCAAACACTCAGAAAAATAAAATGTTACAACAAGATTCCAATCAGTGTATGTTTGGTCATTAGATGTTCCACTAATAATAGCTACTTACAGCTGTTTACAACTGCTTATTACACATCTTACTACCCCATTTTCAAATCAGGCGACCCCACATGGTGTCTCAACCCCTAATTTGGGAAACGCTGTGCAAGTTACACTATATTTTTTTAAAGTCAGCGCTAAATAGATAATAGCAAGGTCAGTGCCTCCGTATCAGCAGTGCTCTATTCTCTGCCACCATCTCAGAAACTACACTTAGTAATGATGAGAGGAGCGATGAGAGAACTCAGCAGTATCCAAGGAGCTGTTAAGTGTGAATAACTCAATCCAAGCATGTCATTCACACATTCAAGCTTTGGAAAGACATATTATAAATACTGTGCACGTAATAGATCGCATACATCCCTTCTAGTTACATCCGGTTGTAAAATGGGAACACACATTGGAACAGGAAGACTGATAACTGCTGAGGAACATTCTGGAATGTCCTTGCCATAAAAAGGCCTACATTAAAACAACTTTTAAAAACAATGTCCTTTATTTTGCAAAAATTGTGCGTTTGCAGCAAGCTGTGAAAACTGAGACCATCAAACCAAAGTAACCTCACACAATTGCTACTGAATCAACAAAGAACCCACTACTCATATCTCATGAATAAGAGTTTATAACTTAATCACAATGTGGAGTAGGCCACAGAACATGACACTGTCCAAGTATGAACCCTAAAATACAATACTTTTTTATTACATGGGCACCCCCTTCCATAATAAATCAATCCATTTACACATTAATTACATTTCAAATGTATTAAACATCTCTCAAACATCCCTTTAATTCACATCTTCATCAACATTAATGACAAGTAAATAATGGCATCCTGATTATTCACTCTTTCATGAAATGTCCAGCAATGCATTTATATATAAACTATAGAAGGTCTTGGCAGGATATCCCCACACTGAACACAGAGATACATTCACTGGTCATTGCAAACTGCAGGCCTCACTTGATACACACTGGAGGATTATATATCATGACATATTGGGGGCACACATGGAAGACAAAAACAAGTTAAATATATTGAATGATTTCCACTCTTGGAACAGGATTGACAAACATGCAGAACATTTGTTTATATAAATGTCAAATTAAAGAGTAGAGTAGCTTGATACTTGCAGAGAGATGCACAACTGGTAAGTGACAACTTACTAGCATCTAGAACCAGTTTTGTAACTGGGATCCATTTACCACAGGGTCAGTTGTATGTGAACATGTAGCCTTACGACTCAACATACAGGGATGAAGCCCTTAAATAAAAGTAATTTGTCTATAATCATTCATTCATTTGCAGGCCAAATATCATAGCTATCAGTCATAACTATAAAGCAGGAATCCTTCATGGGGAAACAGCCACGTCCATTTGCAATATTACAACAAAGAAGTTACTGCAAACAACAAACACCGTTTTCTCCCCTCGGACATCATTGCACACGCAATAGTGGAGCACAATATGTAGATTTATTTTTTTACTATGCTGATGCTCCGCAGTTTGGCAAAAACGATAACACCGATGGTGGGGTGGCCAGTGGTGCCGTTTCCCCCTACTGCAGATTTCATCTTTAATGGGATTAGTAAATGTGTATTGAGATTGAAATATGCTGTCACAAATGATATGTTTTTATTGTTACGACCTTGGTGTTTATAACACTGATTACCACCTCCACAAGGACGCCATATTTTTGGAGCAGTGGTAACATGTCTAGCTCTGGACCCAAGGGTACTGGGTTCAAATGGCAGGTTATAATTTATTGTCATGAATCTTGCCCTGGAGGCAGCTCTGCAGAGTGGTGACTAGCTGGCACAGCCAGAAAATCTGATTTAAACCTAACCTTAAAGGGATACTTCGGGATTTTGGCAGTGTGGCCCTTTATTTACTTCTGCAGAGGCAGATTAACTTGTGGATACCATTTTATGCCTCATTGCCAAAATCCCCAAGTATCCCTTTAACCACAACTGCTAATTCTACTGCCTAACTCTAACCAAATATCCAATTGTCTTAATTTTGACATCTAGCGGAAATCACTCATTTCTGCCTCCAGGACAAGATTCATGACAATAAACGTCAACATGCATTCAAATCATACCTCAAAACCTCATGCTTCTCCCTCATTTCATTACAGTATGTAGAACTCCAAATATTGCAGTTTCATCTGGACGAGGACAACAATAATTAATACACTTGGCTGATGGCTGTTGTGTTTAAAGACCAGGAATAATGCATATTCGTCCTAGATATCTTTGATCTTCTTTGCATCCTCCGTCTTTGGTGGTATGATCTTAACCTCGAAGGGGATGAAATGCTCCAGAAGTGCTTTAGTATCTTTCAAGTCAAGAGAGTACTCCAGGGCAACCTTGTCCAATGTCCATGTTTGGGGAGCATTCTTATGATTGTTGAGAGCTTGGAGGGCCTCAATAATAGACAGTTTGCCTTTAGGGACATCAATGATCTCAACAACACCATAGGGGTCCCCAGGTAGGCTGGAAATTAGAGGCCTGCGCTCCTCTTTCTCCTCAGTCACCTCCTTTGGAGCCTGTTAGGATCAAACAGAGTAGGGTTATAATCAAGCACATAAAGGCCTAGCTATCAAATAATCAATAACTGAAATTTAAATTTAATAGTCATTATTTAGGCTCACCTCTGTAGGATCCTTTGAGTCCACATAAACCGACTTCAGGAACCCCAGTAGAGGGTCGTTTCTCTTGTGGATGGCATCAGAGATCTCAGTAACTGAAGGAAACAGAATCAGCCCGAGCATGGAGGTAGAGGGTAAACCCTAGTGATGGATGGGTAATTTGCATACTGACACACTAGGAATCTTTGCTGGTAAAGTTACATAGATAGCTAGCTATGTGCTTGCAACATAATTGGAAAACTGATAGTCACCACACATTCACCCACACTTAAACCTCGGTTTCAAATTAGTTAACTAAGCTGTACGAAACACCACCCAGTACAGAGTAAGCTTTACTAGCTACCTAACGTTACTTGCTAGCCTGGCAGGCGTACCTGACTTTGATGACCCTCCGATTTGAGTAAGCTAAGTACTGTCTGGAGCTAGTCAACAGTACGTCATTGCAATGACATAAAGTCCTATGTATGTACTCACTCTGTGTACTCTGAACAGGATCAATGTGGGTCTGATGTCGAGGTGCCGCTTCAGGTTTTGCCTTCCCGATCTCACGATGTACCCGGTTTTCTAAATTAAAATTCCTAAACAACCGTGCAACGCGTGCCCCCATTTTTGGCATAATCAACCCTGGGAACGGTGAAGTTCGTCCAACAATTTTAACGGAGAGCGAGAAAGTTATATCATGGTAGCTGGAAATTCCACAGCGAACCCGTGTGGCCCGGAGAACATCAAGCATCTGGGTTCCACATTCATTATTTCACTGGGGACACACTTACCAGCAGGTGGTAGCAGATCCTTGGAGTCTATTCAGTACAGTAACCAACAGTGTAGGTAGACAGGCAGGCAGAGGATGGAAACCGTATGATGCCTCTGGAAAAGGCTATAAGGACACGCAGGCGCCTGACGACAAAACCGATATTTAATTTATAAAACATTATAGGTTAAGGTTTGGGTTAGGGTCAGGGTTATGGGTTTGGTTAAGGTTAAGACTCCGTTTTAGGCTTTTGCTAGTTGGTTTAAGTGCCAGCTGTGTCCTTAGTCTCCCAGCCTCTTTGGTGTAGGCGGCCTATAGTTCAGTGTTTGTTCTAGTATTAGTGAGTGTGAGTGACACTTCTGGAGGCACTGTAAGCCTATGACCAAAGAGGACTGGTTATTGTAGTAAGGTAACACTAGAGTCATACAGGTTTTTAGTCTTTTTACTTTGTAGAAAAACATATATAGCAGGTTTTACCTTCATAAATGCAATAAATATAAAATCTGTATTTGTTAGTTTATGTATAGGTTAAGTTTGAGTGAGTCTGACTTGGGTTTGAGTTATATGGGAGCCATGAAGGTGTTGTATATCTCTTGAATAGTTTAACCAACCAAGTCACCTTTACATATGTGAACACTACAGAGCACATCTGGCAAGGACCAACTGGCAAGGACAAATACCACATTTCAAAATACCATAGCATACATTATTAGAAACACATACATTCTTTTGCTGAAATGTCATTGACTTGGGCGCCACTACTCACATTCATAGGAACTGTCAGGTGAAGTAGCATTTGAGCAATGTTGGAAATGTTTCAAAGGTGATGGTTTACGTAAAACATGATTTTGGCCTGGCTGTCACACTACCGACGAAATGTTTCTGACAGTCTGATCACCTCTGAATGCAGGCATTGAGATTAATGATGGACTCATTGTCTTGTAACTCAAATTATTATCTAAGTAACTCAATTCAAGTTTATTACACATCATCACAACATTTGAGACAGAAGAGACACATTTGAGATCTTGCGTAAAACTCTTTATTGAAAAAAAACAGGTGAAAATGTGTTATTTATGAGATGGCAAAACATTTACATTTACATTTACATTTAAGTCATTTAGCAGACGCTCTTATCCAGAGCGACTTACAAATTGGTGCATTCATCTTATGACATCCAGTGGAACAGTCACTTTACAATAGTGCATCTAAATCTTAAAGGGTGGGGGGGTGGGTGAGAAGGATTACTTATCCTATCCTAGGTATTCCTTAAAGAGGTGGGGTTTCAGGTGTCTCCGGAAGGTGGTGATTGACTCCGCTGTCCTGGCGTCGTGAGGGAGTTTGTTCCACCATTGGGGGGCCAGAGCAGCGAACAGTTTAGACTGGGCTGAGCGGGAACTGTACTTCCTCAGTGGTAGGGAGGCGAGCAGGCCAGAGGTGGATGAACGCAGTGCCCTTGTTTGGGTGTAGGGCCTGATCAGAGCCTGGAGGTACTGAGGTGCCGTTCCCCTCACAGCTCCGTAGGCAAGCACCATGGTCTTGTAGCGGATGCGAGCTTCAACTGGAAGCCAGTGGAGAGAGCGGAGGAGCGGGGTGACATGAGAGAACTTGGGAAGGTTGAACACCAGACGGGCTGCGGCGTTCTGGATGAGTTGTAGGGGTTTAATGGCACAGGCAGGGAGCCCAGCCAACAGCGAGTTGCAGTAATCCAGACGGGAGATGACAAGTGCCTGGATTAGGACCTGCGCCGCTTCCTGTGTGAGGCAGGGTCGTACTCTGCGGATGTTGTAGAGCATGAACCTACAGGAACGGGCCACCGCCTTGATGTTAGTGAATGAATTCTGATTGTTGCTTGTTGCGTGCATTCCCTGACCAAAAGCTGCTACTTGATTGTCATAAGTGCTTTCATAATCTCGGTATCCAGAGACAAATCTCTGCGCTGTCACAAAAGGCTAGGGCTTCCATTACGCATAGTTTAGTTAAATTAATTGGCGAGATACAGCACGATTAGGCAATAGTGGTATAGTGTATTGAGCACCACACTCACCTAATCAAACTGAATTCAACTAGTGGCAACACTGTCATGGGTTGTAGCTCCTCCCACTTGCAGGCTGAGGAGTCATGTGTCTAGATTCTAGACCAGGGTTCCGCTACAGGCAGACCACAGGTGGTTTTATTTTGCTCCCCAAGTCTTCTGAGCAACATTTTCATTGTTGGACATAAAAAATGGTAAAAACACCAGGAAATCAGCTATAAGTGATTTTAATTTGCGAAATCTGTCCCCAAGTATTTCCACGCATAATAGAGAGATCATATACGTGAGCTTATACAAATGTAAGCAAGGTTTGAAAATATACTTTTTTTGTAAAATATTATGTACATTTGGGCTTCTTGCGGTCAATTTACAGTCTACAAATGATTTGTAAGTGTGTTCTGGCCCCCCGACCATCCACTCAAGAAACAATCGGCCCGCGGCTGAATCTAGTAGTTGATCCCTGCTCTAGGCCATAATATTGACTTGCACATGTTCAGGACACGTCTGGGAATGTGTCTATCTTACAGACAGAGAGAGAAAGACTCCTACAAAGATAGTTGGACAGAGCCCACCCTCACATGTACAGAACACGTCAAAGGAACTAAAGACTTGTTTGCATGTCTCTCCTTGTTATCTGTGTGACTGAGTAACAGTGAGTAAATATTGATAGCTGCATCCTCTTCCTACAACCAACCTCCTGATCTGAGGAAAACTTGATCATACACACACTAAATTGAGGACAGATACAGGTAACTGCCAAAATAAAGGAAACACCAACATAAAGTGTCTTAATAGGGCGTTGGGCCAACACGAGACAGAACAGCTTCAATGCACATTGGCATAGATTCTACAAGTGTCTGGAACTCTATTGGAGGGATGTGATGCCATTCTTCCACAAGAAATTGAATCATTTGGTGTTTTGTTGATGATGGTGGTGGAAAACGCTGTCTCAGACGTCACTCCACAATCTCCCATAAGTGTTCAATTGGCTAATTGAAAAGCTGTTCAAAAGAGACATTCTATTCCTTTTTTTTCCTACTCCCTGACGAAGGCCATGCAGCCAAAATGTGTCTGTTTTTTAAAAACTTTGTTTCTATTGAACATGCCATACTAATAAAGGCATTTTAATCAATTATGAAGAGTGCCTTGGTCCTCCTTTCTTTTTGATGACCAACTTACCCCTTTTGCCTAAGGAGCACCTTCTATCTACCAAAATGTACTATTGTGTACCTTAGTAGCGCTTCCCTTCCTCCTTTTTCTACGTCTTCAATTGGGTTGAGATGTGGTGACTAAGACGTTTCATGCTCATCAAACCATTCAGTGATCACCCGTGCCCTGTGGATGGGAGCACTGTTATCCTACAGGGCTATAGCCATGGTAACCAAAATATAGTCCCGCAAAGCATTTTTATACATGACCCTGAGCATTATGGGATGTTAATTGCTTAATTAACTCAGGAACCACACCTGTGTGGAAGCACCTGCTTTCAATACAATTTGTATGCCTCATTTACTCAAGTGTTTCCATTATTTTTGTAGTTACCTGTATGTCTGTATACATAAAGTATGTACAGGTTCAGGACTATTTACATATTTCCTGAAAATCTCCTCCACCAAAACCCACCGAAAATCTACCCCTCTCCTAGCATTTAGTTCTCCCTTCCCTAACAATCCCATATTTAGCAGAGTAGCGGTTTCCTCCTTACCAAGGTACATATCCCATCAAAATAACACAAAAACCCTCATCCCTGTTATGCCGCCTGTAGACCCACTAGAATAGACAGTAACAACAATAAACATGGGCAGTAAATGACAAATGTTTCAAAATAATGCCACATTATAAAATCAGGAGGTTCAAGTGTGTAATTATATTAGGTGGGTTTTGTAATGGAAAATCAACGCTAGCATAATGGTATGGCCTTCACCAACATACTGTTGACAAACATTTGAGAGCATGAAAGTAAATCTATTACAGAAGTCAAATTAATATTCAAAAGTGTATTAATCTAAATGGAATAGATAGACATTACATGGACCCTGACAGCTATAGAACAATATCACAAGACTTAAATGGGGATGACAATGTTTTTTGTTTTGCAGTTAAGCCAATTTGGTGGAATGCAATAGTATCAAGCTGCAGTTATAGACACAGAGAGGACCACCGCCTGTCACCTGAAGTAACATATTTCTACTGTTTTATATCTGCAAAGTCCCCACATTCATCAGGCAAATGCAAATACACAATGACAATAACATTGCACATCTGTGCATATTGTTCCTTTTTCATTGCAAAGAGTAGAAAATAACAGAAAAATATATCTTGTTTGAACATACAGTACCAGCCAAAAGTTTGGACACTCATTGGACACTCATTCCAGGGTTTTTCTTTATTTTGACTATTCTCTACATTGTAGAATAATAGTGAAGACATCAAAACTATGAAATAACGCATATGGAATCATGTAGTAACCAAAAAAGTGTTAAACAAATCAAAATATATTTTATATTTGAGATTCTTCAAAGTAGCCAGCCTTTGCCTTGATGACAACTTTGCACACTCTTGGCATTCTCTCAACCAGCTTCATGAGGTAGTCACCTGGAATGCATTTCAATTAACAGGTGTGCCTTGTTAAAAGTTCATTTGTGGAAGTTCTTTCCTTCTTAATGAGTTTGAGCCCATCAGTTGTGTTGTGACAAGGTAGGGGTGGTATACAGAAGATAGCGCTATTTGGTAAAATACCAAGTCCATCATTAGGAACAGCTTGAGCAAAGAGAAACGACAGTCCATCATTACTTTCAGACATGAAGGTCAGTCAATACGGAACATTTCAAAAACTTTGAAAGTTTCTTCAAGTGCAGTCACAAAAACCATCAAGCGCTTTGATGAAACAGGCTCTCATGAGGACCACCACAGGAAAGGAAGACCCAGAGTTACCTCTGCTGCAGAGGATAAGTTCATTAGAGTTAACTGCACGCCAAATTGCAGCCCTAATAAATGCTTCTCAGAGTTCAAGTAACAAACACATCTCAACAGGCCTTCATGGTCGAATTACTGCGAAAAAAACACTACTAAAGGACACCAATTAGAAGAAGAGACTTGCTTGGCCAAGAAACACCCGCAATGGATATTAGACCAGTGGAAATCTGTCTTTTGGTCTGACGAATCCAAATGTGAAATTTTTGGTTCCAACGGCAGTGTCTTTGTGAGACACAGAGTACAGTAGGTGAACGGATGATCTCTGCATGTGTGGTTCCCACCGTGAAGCATGGATGAGGAGGTGTGATAGTGTGGGGGTGCATTGCTGGTGAAACTGTGATTTATTTAGAATTCAAGGCACACTTAACCAGCATGGCTACCACAGCATTCTACAGCGATACGCCATCCCATCTGGTTTGCGCTTAGTGGGACTATCAGTTGTTTTTCAACAGGACATTGACCCAAAACACACCTCCAGGCTGTGTAAGGGCTATTTGACCAAGGAGAGTGATGGAGTGCTGCATCAGATGACCTGGCCTCCACAATCACCTGACCTTTCTATATTATTTATGACTTAGACTGCATGTCAAAACGTACACAGAGAGAGGCAGAGACATCTGCATTTTAGTGGCTAGCCTTGGAGATCTTTGATATGAGTCAGGGGGTCTAATCTAAAAACTGTACATGACAAAGTTTATACAGACTCCATTCTCAAGCTCCACAGAAGCTTAGGATCTCAGAGGTGGTCTAGCTTAATATCGTCAAGTCTATCAATTCCTATTTGGAATGAATGATTTCCTGGACACCCATCAGGTAGATTTGGCTCAGACTGAGGTGTATGGTGCATTTTAATCACCCATGGCAAACTACAATAGTTCAATAGGTCTGTCTGTACATTGACATTCCCCGTCGTTGCACAGTAATGATGTCAACACTGTGTGCGAGAGCAGGAAGAGTAGAGGCAGAGTAAAATTAAGCTGTCGATGAGGAGAATGCCATAGAAACACCTTTGGGTGTGTAGACTTCTGCCTCTCTGGAAGCGTGTCAATAACACAGCCAGTAGCAGGAAGAAGGTGGCTATGTTTAAGATTAGGAATAGTCTGATATAAGAGGCTACGTTTGACAGACTGTCACTATTGGCTGTTGCAGACATGTGGACCTCCTTGAACTTGCGACCCTTCACAAAGGCACCCTTTCTGCCTTTATTTGAGTCTCCATAATCCATAAAGGCCCTGGAGTCTCCATCCTCCTCTGAGCTCTCCTCAATAATCCGCTTTGTGCTCTTCGATCTCTGTTTCTTCTCACTCACCTCGATCTGTGCAAATATGTCAGGCAGGCTCTCTGAGAGCTCGTTCCCAAGGTTCCCCAAGACTTTCTTGGCCCCCTTTTCTTTGCCCTGTTTCTTAGTCAGAGCAAACATTTTCTCGATAGCCTCCTCTGTCTTCTTCTTGTCTGAGAACTGTAGGAGGCGCTCAGCTGCCTTGCGGAAGCTGGCCGTGTTGAGTACCCTGCCCAGAATGTGTCTCTCCAGCTGCTGGAAAACAGGCTTGGCATGCTGGAGGTTGTCCTCTACTACGTTGACATACTCCTCCACCTCCTCTGGCGTGTCGTTCAGCACTCCTGCTGCTTTCTCAAACACAATCTTCTTCTGGTCCACCAGTACCATGGCGAACAGAGGCTTGTTGGTCACCTCTCCTGTCAGAAGGTAGATGGTGTAGGTGTGCTCGTTGGTGGCCAGGTAAATGTCCACCCTATTAGCATCAGCACGCAGGCTAAAGCTCTGCACGTCCACCCCCGGCCCAAAGAAGATATAGGCCACCCTGGTGTGTGGATACCTCAGTGGCATTGTCACATTCACATAGTTAGAGCCATTATAGGGGTAACCACGTGGATAGTTCCAGTACCCCAATACCCCCTTTTCACTGAAGCCCGTGTCATCCATCCAGAACATTTTATACGGGTCTTCACCATGTCTGACAAAGGCTCCATGCACACCATCTATTTTGGTGTCCTTAAAGGACAGGTCCGTGTTGTGGAAGAAGGCACTCATGGCCCTGGTTGGGCTGTCTGTCTCCAGATGGACATGATCCACTAGGACCAGCAGCTGGGGGTGCAGGAGCAGCAGGTTCCTCTGGAAGCTCCTGATCTTCAGGTCAGGGTTGTAGGCCGACTGGCCCTCCCCACGGATGAACACCATCCCCTGCCTCTCGAGAGCCGCCTCCACCCTGCCCTGGGCGTCCGCCGCCAGCCCCACCTTGTACTTCAGCCACTTGGAGTCACAGGCCTCGGTGACCTGACCTTCCCATGGCTTGAAGCAGCTCCCTGAGACAGCTGGGGAGAACAGCACTGCATTGTTGAGGAAGGTATACTTGGGCCCGTACAGAGCCTCGGTGATAAAAGGAACACCGTTAGGGGCGAACGTAAAGCTGTTCTGGTCAGGGTGCTCATGGCCAGCATTAAAGTTCCGCCACCCTTTGATCCAGTCTTTGTACTTGTTCCTGTGAACAATGTCAAATATGGCCCGTCCACCCAGCTTCCCCGACTTGAAAGAGAGGAAGGTGTGGTTGGTGTCTGCAGGTAAAGCACTTCCATACGTGACGACCCCCCAGTCCTCAAAGTAGTGGAGTTGGGATGTACCGAAGTCTGCAGGAGCCCTGGGAGTCAGGCTTGGATCATACCTGCAGAATTGAAAAACAACAACATATTAATTTCATACATACAAATTAAGTTTGCTCAAAATGCTATTTAACATTCAGAATGGTGTAAATGATTTCATTATCAGTATGATAATAAACTTTAGGCCTAAATCCATACAATACAGCACATTTAACAGTAAAACTAAACCAACAGACAAGAGCGAAAGAGAGAGAGAGAAAGAGTGACTCAGTCTCACCAGATGAACTCTGTGTGCAGTGTGCACCATCTCTGTCCCTTCCCGGCCTGTCCTGGCCCCTCCAGCACCCGGTTCTGATGGATCAGATCAGCCAGCCAATTCCCGCTGCCGTTCCTCATCACGTATCGGTCCAGGAACACCAGCTGGCTCTCAGGCCCGTAGAACCAATTGTAGTTGGAATCTGCTACAGCTACAGTCCTCTGGAACCCTGGTGAGATGGAACAGGCCAGGGCCAAGATCCATATGGATTATTTTACAGTTAAAATGTAGGAGGAGGCAACTGCAATAGTGGCTTTTCATACTGGTTTGTTAGGGAAATATTGAATGTTATTATCATAAAACTCTTACAAATTTGAAGTGACCACTACATACTGATCAGTCCAAGGTTCAGTTTGGTTGTACAAACAATATACCTTCTTATGATTCCATCTTGAGTAGTCTACAAAATGTAAGAAATATGGTACATGTTGTATACATATACAGTGCATTCAGAAACTATTCATACCCTTTGACCTTTTCCACATTTTGATGTGTTACAGCCTGAATTAAAAATGTATTAAATATTTTTTTCCCTCACCCATCTAGAGACAATACCCCAAAATGACAAAGTGAAAACATGTTTTTTGCTAAAGTATTGAAAATGAAATACAGTATCTCATTTACATAAGTATTCACACCCTTGAGTCAATACATGTTAGAATCACCATTGACAGTGATAACAGAGTCTTTCTGGTTAAGTCTCTAAGAGCTTTCCACACCTGGTTTGTACAATATTTGCAATTCTTCAAACTGTGAAAACAGCCATTTTCAAGTCTTGACATTTATTTTCAAGACGATTTAAGTCAAAACTGTAACTAGGCTACTCAGGAATAAGGACAATAACTAAAACACAAGACTAATTATAAAATGGGTGGTTTGAGCCCTGAATGCTGATTGGCTGACAGCCGTGATATATCACGGGTATACCATGGGTATGATATAGAGCTGTTCTTATGCACGTAGCAATGTGGAGTTCCTGGACACAGCCCTTAGCCGTGGTATATTGGCCATATATCACAAACCCCTGAGGTGCCTTATTGCTATTCCTTATTGCTATTATAAACTGGTTACCAATGTAATTAGAACAGTAAATACAAATATTTTATCATACCGATGTTATACCCGTGATATACCACGGCTGTCAGCCAATCAGCATTCAGGGTTCGAACCACCCATTTTATAATTGGTCTTGTGGTATAGGTTATTGTCCTACTAAAAGGTGAATTTCATCTCCAAGTGTCTGGTGTCTGGTGGAAAGATGACTGAACAATGTTTTCCTCTAGGATTTTGCCTGTGCTATTTATCTTGGAAAACTCCTCAGTCCTTAACGATTACAAGCATACCCATAACATGATGCAGCCACCCCTATGCTAAAAAATGTGGAGAGTGGTACTCAGTAATGTGTTGTATTGGATTTGCTCCAAACATAACACATTGTATTCAGGACAAAAAGTGAATTGCTTTGCCACATTTGTTTCAGTATTACTTTAGTGCCTTGTTGCAAACAGGATGCATGTTTTGGAATAGTTTTTATTCTGTACAGTTTTCCTTCTTTTCGCTCTATCAATTAGGTTAGTATTGTGGAGTAACTACAGCATTGTTGATCCATCCTCAGTTTTCTCCTATCACGGCCATTAAACTCTGTAACTGTTTTAAAGTCACCATGGTAAAATCCCTGAGCGGTTTCCTTCCTCTCCGGCAACTGAGTTAGGAAGGACGTCTGTATCTTTGTTGTCACGACTTCCGTCGAAGTCGGCCATTCTCCTTGTTCGGGTGGTGTTCGGCGGTCGACGTCACCGGCTTTCTAGTCACCATCGATCCATGTTTCAGTTTCGTTTTGTTTTGTCTGTATTACACACACACCTGGTTTCTATTACATATCACGTTCCTTATTTAACCCTCTGGCATACATTCCTGTTCTGTCCGTGATTGTTTATGTGGTTAGTGGTTGTGTTTTGTGCTAGTGTTTTTTGTATGTTCCTATTTGGAATTTTGCTTGATATTTTGAGTAAACTCAGTTCTGTTAATACCTGTGTCCTGCGCCTGACTCCGCTATAACTCTGCACCCAATCGCTGACATTTGTATTGACTGGGTGTATTGATACACCATCCAAAGTGTAATTAATTACTTCACAGGCAGATGTGTCATTAATTACTCAAAGGAATATTCAATGTCTGCTTTTTTACCCATCTACCAACAGGTTCCCTTCTTTGCTTCGACACTGGAAAACCTCCATGGTCTTTGTGGATGAATCTGGGTTTGAAATTCACTGCTCGACGAAGCGACCTTACAGATAATTGTATGTGTGTGGTACAGAGATCAGGTAGTTCTTCAAAAATCATGTTAACCACTATTATTGCTAAATGTTTACTCCTGAACTTATTTAGGCTTGCCATAACAAATTATGTTTTTAGAAATGTTTACAAATTAATTTAAAAAATGAAATGCTGCAATGTCTTGAGTCAATTACTATTCAAACTTTATGTGTAAGGACAGACTACAGGGAGTGATGTTTAATAAATAATGTACATGAAACAAAACCCGGACAGCGTCTGGACAGGGGAAACATAACGACATTAATGCTGACACTGGGATCAAACCGAGAAACAGACAGATATAGGAGGGAGAATCAACAAAGGAATGGAGTCCAGGTGAGTACAAATACGTGCGTGTGCGCGTAACGATGGTGACAGTTGTGCGTAATGATGGGCACCCTGGCGCCCCTGAGCGCCAGGAAGGGGGAGCAGGCAGGACATATTGACTGAAGACATTACAGCTTTGAATTTTTAAATTAATTTTGTTAACATTTCTACAAACATTATTCCACTTTGACATTATGGGTTATTATGTGTAGGCCAGTGACACAAAATTTATATTTAATAACATTTTTATTCAGACTGTAACACAACAACATGTTTAAAAAAGTCAAGGGATTTGAATACTTTCTAAAGGCATTGTAGAATCTTAATTTAAGGCAGTTTGCTACAGCAGGAAAATAATCCTGCAGCAACAGGAAATGTGAATTATTATGTGGATTATAAATATGAATTATTATGTGGATTATTATACATTTGTATAAACACTTAGAAGCCTTTGTTAAACCTCAAATACACTGTAAATCTTACATATGTAGCTTCAACAGAATTTTTGCATTTTTAACACAAATGTAAAAAATGCATGGCATGCCATGTCCTAAAAGGGAAAGAGAAACTACAGGCCCTGTTGAAATTAGCATCTCCCTAGCTTTATTGCTGAAGCCATTTCCCCAAAACACACGGTTCCCATAAATTTAGCTTACTCTCAGGATCTAAGAAGAATGTCAGTTTGGCATTAAAAGGTATATTAAAATCTAGCAACCAGTAGTAAATATTTAACCACAATAAATTGTTTATAAGTCAAAAACAACAACAGCAATAACCAAAATCAGACTGTCACACCCTGATCTGTTTCACCTGTCTTGTGCTTGTCTCCACCCCCTACCAGGTGTCTCCCAGTTATCTCCTGTGTATTTATACCTGTGTTTTCTGTTTGTCTGTGCCAGTTTGTCTTGTCTTGTCAGGTTTTACCAGCGTGTTTCCTGGTTCGCCTGCTCTCAACTTTGTTTTTCTAGTCTTCCCGGATCTGACGTATCTGCATGTCCTGAGCCTGCTTGCCGTTCTGTCCCTGTTTGACCCAGCCTTGGATTACGAACCTCGACCCTTTGTAAAGTACTTAAAGTTGAAGTCGGAAGTTTACATACACTTAGGTGGAAGTCAGTAAACTCATTTTTCAACCACTCCACAAATGTATTGTGAACAAACTAAAGTTTTGGCAAGTCGGTTAGGACATCTACTTTGTGCATGACACAAGTAATGTTTCCAATAATTGTTTCCAGGCAGATTATTTCACTTATAATTCACTGTATCACAATTCCAGTGGGTCAGAAGATTACATACGTTAAGTTGTCTATACCTTTAAACAGCTTGGGTTTGGAAAATTCCATAAAATGCTTTACAAACTTCTGATAGGCTAATTGACATCATTTGAGTCAATTGGAGGTGTACCTGTGGATGTATTTCAAGGCCTATCTTCAAACTCAGTGCCTCTTTGCTTGACATCATGGGAAAATTAAAATAAATCAGACAAGATATTGGAAACAAATTGTGGACCTCCACAAATCTGGTTCATACTTGGGAGCAATTTCAAAACACCCGAAGGTACCACGTTCATCTGTACAAACAATAGTATGCAAGTATTAACACCATGGGACCACGCAGACCTCAAACCGCTCAGGAAGGAGATGCGTTCTGTCTCCTAGAGATGAACGTACTTTGCGAAAAGTGCAAATCAATGTGCGAATCAAATCAATGTGCAAAAAGTGCAAATTAATACCAGAACAACAGCAAAGGACCTTGTGAAGATGCTGGAGGAAACAGGTACTAAAGTATCTCTATCCACAGTAAAATGAGTCCTATATCAACATAACTCGATTGGCCGCTCAGCAAGGAAGAAGCCACTGCTCCAAAACTACCATAAAAAATACAGACTACGGTTTGCAATTGCACATGGGGACAAATATCGTACTTTTTGGAGAAATGTCATCTGGTCTGAAGAAACAAAAATAGAACTGTTTGGCCATAATGACCATTGTTATGTTTGGAGGAAAAATGGGGAGGCTTGCAATCTGAATAACACCATCCCAACCGTGAAGCTGGGGGATGGGGTGGCAGTATCATGTTGTGGGGGTGCTTTGCTGCAGAAAGGGACTGGAGCACTTCACAAACTAGATGGCATCATGAAGTTGAAAAATTATGTGGATATATTGAAGCAACATCTCAAGACATCAGTCAGGACGTTAAAGGCTTGGTCACAAATGGGTCTTCCAAATGGTCAGTGACCCCAAGCATACTTCCAAAGTTGTTGCAAAATGGCTTAAGGACAAAAACGTCAAGGTATTGGAGTGGCCATCACAAAGCCCTGACCTCAATCCGATAGAAAATGTGTGGCCAGAACTGAAAAAGCGTGTGCGAGAAGGAAGGCTACTTGAAACATTTGACCCAAGTTAAACAATTTAAAAGCTATGCTACCAAATACTAATTGAGTGTATACAAATGTCTGACCCATTGGGAATGTGATGAAAGAAATAAAATCTCAAATAAATAATGCTCTCTACTATTATTCTGACATGAGATGGCAGACGGAAGGGAGGTTGTTGCGGCAGGTGCTGCTTCTCCTCCAGATGCTCTTATTCTGTCTAAAACATCCGGTGTACGCCGACCCCAGCTAAGTAACTCCAGTAACTAAAGATTTAAAGCACAATTCTGTGTTTTATCTCCAGTACATTGCCATGATTGTCAGTCATGTAGCTGCTCTACTGATAATCTCTGTGCGTCCTTGCTGGGATGACACAATCAATCTACTGCCGGAGAATATCAACACAAAACACATTGGTTCACCGTTCCACAGGAGCGGACAGTACACGGCATACCATAATGTTCTGAATAATGGCCAAGTCTACCTCACTCCCTATTCCACTGAATCACTTAGGCGTAACAAACACAAGTCCAACATTAATCGTAAAATGTTAAAATACCTGTTCACTACCCTCCTGCTCTCCGGGGATGTGCAACTGAATCCTGGGCCTAACATCTCCGAGCCAGCGATACTCACCGGAGTGGAAAGCAGTGGATGGCCTTTGTCCAAGATGGACAAAGGGGGCGTTGTTGGGGCTGTGTTTCTGGACCTAAGGAATGCTTTTGATACTGTTAACCATGAGGTTCTCATCACAAAATTGTCCAAGTTCAACTTTTCCCCCGATGCCTTGAGATGGATGAAATCATATCTTCAAGGCAGACCTCAGTGTGTCAGTGAGTGAGCAATGAGATGTCGCCCACTCTTAGTTATGATGTGGGTGTGCCCCAAGAGTCAATACTGGGGTCCTTCCTGCTCAGCCTGTACATTAATGATCTGCCTTCTGTCTGTACTGGGTCTGAAGTTCAAATGTATGCAGAGGATACAGTGATATATGCGCATGCAAAGACCAAACAAGAAGCTGCACAAGAACTCACTACTGTAATGGTCCAGGTTACAAAGTGGCTCCGTGACTTGTGTTTGCATCTCAATGTAAAATAAACTATCTGCATGTTCTTCACAAAGAGGGCAACCATTGCTACTGAGCCAGATGTCTATGTGTCAGGGGATAATTTCCAGGTGGTATCGGATGTTAAGTACCTTGGCATCATACTTGATTCCAACCTCTCTTTTAAAAAGCAGGTGAAAAAGGCAATTCAAATAACCAAATTCAACCTAGCTAATTTCCGATTTATATGAAATTGTTTGACTACAGAGGTAGCAAAACTGTACTTCAAATCTATGACACTCCCCCACTTAACATACTGCTTGACTAGTTGGGCCGAAGCTTGCTGTACAACATTAAAACCCATTCAGTCTGTCTACAAACATGCTCTCAAAGTGCTTGATAGAAAGCCCAATAGCCATCATCACGGTTACATCCTTAGAAAGCATGAGCTCCTGAGTTAGGAAAATCTTGTGCAATACACCGACGCATGTCTTGTATTCAAGATCCAAATGACCTGAAATGACCTCCACTCAGCATTTTTGTTAAACAGAAAACCCAAACATATGGCAGCAGATCCACAAGGTATGCCATGAGAGGTGACTGCATATTTCCCTTAATTATGGAAAAGCACCTTTAGTCAATCTGCTTTCTCTGTGAGAGCTTCCCATGTCTGGAACACACTGCCACCAGACACACATAACTGCACCACCTATCACACTGTCACAAAAAAACATGCAGACAGGGCCAATCAGATTTGTGAACAAAAAACATGCAGACAGGGCCAATCAGATTTGTGACCAAAAAACATGCAGACAGGGCCAATCAGATGTGACCAAAAAACATGCAGAAAGGGACAATCAGATTTGTGAACAAAAAACATGCAGACAGGGACAATCAGATTTGTGAACAAAAAACATGCAGACAGGGCCAGTCAGATTTGTGAACAAAAAACATGCAGACAGGGACAATCAGATTTGTGAACAAAAAACGTGCAGACAGGGACAATCAGATTTGTGAACAAAAAACATGCAGACAGGGCCAGTCAGATTTGTGAACAAAAAACATGCAGACAAGGCCAATCAGATTTGTGAACAAAAAACATGCAGACAGGGACAATCAGATTTGTGAACAAAAAACATGCAGACAGGGACAATCAGATTTGTGAACAAAAAACATGCAGACAGGGCCAGTCAGATTTGTGAACAAAAAACATGCAGACAAGGCCAATCAGATTTGTGAACAAAAAACATGCAGACAGGGACAATCAGATTTGTGAACAAAAAACATGCAGACAGGGCCAGTCAGATTTGTGAACAAAAAACATGCAGACAAGGCCAGTCAGATTTGTGAACAAAAAACATGCAGACAGGGCCAGTCAGATTTGTGAACAAAAAACATGCAGACAGGGACAATCAGATTTGTGAACAAAAACATGCAGACAAGGCCAGTCAGATTTGTGAACAAAAAACATGCAGACAGGGACAATCAGATTTGTGAACAAAAAACATGCAGACAGGGACAATCAGATTTGTGAACAAAAAACATGCAGACAGGGCCAGTCAGATTTGTGAACAAAAAACATGCAGACAGGGACAATCAGATTTGTGAACAAAAACATGCAGACAAGGCCAGTCAGATTTGTGAACAAAAAACATGCAGACAGGGACAATCAGATTTGTGAACAAAAAACATGCAGACAGGGACAGTCAGATTTGTGAACAAAAAACATGCAGACAGGGACAATCAGATTTGTGAACAAAAAACATGCAGACAGGGACAGTCAGCACGTTTACTGAAACGTTGATTAATGTGCATTGTCCGTTTAAACTCAAACATTTCACATTCTTAAAATAAAGTGGTGATCCTAACTGACCTAAGACAGGGAATATTTACTAGGATTAAATGTCAGGAATTGTGAAAAACTGAGTTTAAATGTATTTGGCTAAGGTGTATGTAAACTTCCGACTTCAACTGTAAGTACAAAGTACAAAACATAAGTCATTTTTTGAGGTATCTTTACTTTACTATTTATATTTTTAACAACTTTTAATTTTACTCCACTACATTCCTAAAGAAAATAATTTACTTTTTACTCCATACATTTTCCCTGACACCCAAAAGTACTCGTTACATTTTGAATGCTTAACAGGACAGAAAAGGTCCAATTCACGCACTTATCAAGAGAGCATCCCTGGTCATCCCTACTGCCTCTGATTTGGCGGACTCACTTAACACAAATGCTTCATTTGTAAATGATGTCTTATTGTTGGAGTGTGCCCCTGACTATCCGTAATTTAAAAAAACAAGAAAATTGTGCCGTCTGGTTTGCCATATATAATTAATTTTACTTTTGATATTTAAGTATATCTTTGAAATTCCATTTACTTTTTATACTTAAGTATATTTAAAATCAAATAACTTTAGACTTTTACTCAAGTAGTATTTTACTGGGTGACTTTCACTTTTACTTTAGTCATTTTCTGTTAAAGGTATCTATACTTTTACTCAAGTATGATAATTGGGTACTTTTTCTACCACTGGTAAAATAAATATTCTGAGTTTGGAACTATCCACCTCCTGTGTCTGCATCTGGGTCACAACCTGAGCTGTGATAGTGCACAAGCGGTGTGATACTAGGTGTGTGTTTCCCATTCTGAAATACCGTCTGTTTACAACATTCCTGCCGTGATGCAAAGCTAGATCTTGGACAAACAAATGCCTCATGCCGAATATGGTGGGATTCCAAATCTAGATCTCCTACAGCTGCTCAGCCCCAGTCAATACAATACAATACAAAGTGTTGGGAGGAGGCCCTTCCTCCAGCACTGCCCTCCCCCTGACTTTCAGACAGTCAGCCAGAAAAGGACAGGAGAGCAGAGGAGAGGGATCAGCACAGCTCTGACAGACCTCCAGGAAGCTATTAAGTGCACGCATGCATATCCCATATCAGGACAAATGAGTAGTTACACTCTCTAACATGGTGGTAATGCACTCAGGGGGTTTCATACCTAATCTACTTCGAACTTGGGAAACATTGCCAAGAAGGACGCTGGCTGGATGCAGGGCCAGGGTGGGTGCCTCAGCAGTTCACTAAGGCATTTATGAACACTTATTCACAGATTGTTGACTGGCACTGTATTTCCTTTAAAAAATGGTCTTGCTCCCTATACAATATCCATATGACCTTTTAATATGTCACGTGATATCTAGACTGCACAGTTAGAGGTAAAAAGTCAATAGAACCAAGCAACGTCTGCAAAAGGAAACATTAATTATGTTCTATGCAATTGAATGGCAGAGCAGAGCAGAGTGTACAACATCAATTGTTGTATTACCTGGCAGGATGGTCCTGTACATGAATGCAAAGTGTTTGTGGAGCCAGGGGTGGTCGAAGTGGCTGATGGAGAAGTGTCTCTGCACCAGGAATAAGTACTGGAATAGAGAGCGGGTGGTGTAGGTCCCGTAGGCCACGCCCTCGTACAGCGAGCCGTCCGTCACATCCTGGAGGAGCACCATAGACTTCTCCATGATGGCCAGAACCTGCTTAGTCCACAGGTAGGCCTCCTGCAGATAACCTGGAACGGAACAGAGGAGAAACCAGGGTCAGCTTAGTGGGTTTGAGATAGATTGCTGTCAGCCACCTAAAGTGTTTGTTGCATTGACTTTAACTAAGTAAATAGGTGTAATATGTGGTCTAAAGTGAGGTACTGTAGTTGTACATGCAGTTAAAGCTACTCAGTCATTTAAAATTCAGATTTCTTAATTTTCAGGGACTTCATACTCACGTTATATGGAAAGCATGATACTACCATACCAGACTAATGTATAGCCTCTCTGCCTCTCTCTCTCTCTCTCTCTCTCTCTCTCTCTCTCTCTCTCTCTCTCTCTCTCTCTCTCTCTCTCTCTCTCTCTCTCTCTCTCTCTCTCTCTCTCTCTCTCTCTCTCTCTCTCTCTCTCTCTCTCTCTCTCTCTCTCTCTCTCTCTCTCTCTCTCTCTCTCTCTCTCTCTCTCTCTCTCTCTCTCTCTCTCTCTCTCTCTCTCTCTCTCTCTCTCTCTCTCTCTCTCTCTCTCTCTCTCTCTCTCTCTCTCTCTCTCTCTCTCTCTCTCTCTCTCTCTCTGGATCACACACAGAGTTTACTATGAGAAGAAGTGACCACATAAACACTCCAGCCACACTTCATTGAGGAATCCCAGTCGTTCACTGGTGCCTGGCAGCTACCTAGTGGACTGGCTCCAGCCACCCACTCACCGGTGCCCACAGCCCAGCCCCTGAGCCGGAGTCCACCCCTGTGTTTGGTTTGGGCTAGCAGATCAGTGGCCTACACAGAGCAGGTATTTACCATTAAACAGGAACTGCAGGCACACAAAGACCACATTTACACAAACAGCATCTCACTACACTATTGCCCACACTCCGGTTCCATACTCTCAAGTCCACACACTGTTTGGACGGTTCTGCATTTTCCATTTTTAGACAAGGGCATCATGTAAGAATTAATGAACCAACATGTTTTATATAATTACAATAGAATATAAAAAGTACATAGAAAAGAATAGAAAAAAATACATAGAATTAAATCAAGTCAGGGGAATACCCAAACTAATCTGATTCATTTTATAAAGTCAAAATAATCTTAATGACCAGTAAGAAATTCTACCACCCATGGCTCAATCACATCACGTACAGTAACACTGTGCTCTAGCCATGACCTCCACAATCGATCTGGAGCCTAATGATGTGCCTCAGTTTACCTAATGCCTGGCTGAGTGGATAATGCTGCTGTCATGCTGGGGCCTTATCTATGGCTTCTCTTCAGCCATGCTGTTAGTGATGTTACTGGCTCTGGAGCTCTGGAGCCCTCATCAGTACACATTAGTTGCCCGCACCATGACGCTGTGGTTCGCAGGAATGTGGGAGGTCAAGGGATTTACTATTTATATGGTGCCATTTGACTTGCCTTCTACTCCTTTGAGTTAAAAAAATAATTATGATTTGATGAGCCATTAAAAGAGAAGTTCTCTTTTTTACAACCAAATCTCCATTTTTGATTTAAATGGCATGTTCTAGAAGGGTCCAAAAACCTATTTTGTGATTTGACATGTTTTAGAGAAACTTACCCCAAACAGCAAATCACTTCCTCATCCTCATTGTGTAGTATGGGGGCCCTAAAAAACATGAACAAAATAAAAAATAAAACACCTCAAAACATCCTTTTAGAAACAGAAAAGCTTTGTGATGCAGGTCTTTAGATGTTGTACACATGAAGTTGTGTCATTCTGAACTTTATCCGCCAAGTTATATGCCCTTTCCCGCAACTCGAGCCGTCTCGAGCGGTTCCATTTTCTGTGTAGCCTGCTGCTATAGGTAACTGCCGAAATAAAGGAAACACCAACATATAGCGTCTTAATAAGGTGTTGGGCCACCACATGCAAGAACAGCTTCAATGCACCTTGGCATAGATTCTACAAGTGTCTGGAACTTCCTGTGTGGAAGTACCCTATGCTTTCAATATACTTTGTATCACTCGTTTACTCAAGTGTTTCTTTTCTTTTGGCAGTTACCTGTAAAATGGACGGAGATGTATCGCTCGAGACACAACAAAATGGAAAATAACATTGCGGATAAAGTTCGGCATTACACAATTTAATGTGTACAGCATCCAAAGACCTACATCACAATACTAAGAGCTTTGCCAATTCTAAAATGATGTATTTGGGTGGTTTTTTGGAGCCTTGTTGGGGGATTTGCTGTCCGGGGAAAGTTTCTCTAAATTTGTGAAATCACAAAAAAGGTGTCTGGACCCAGTTGAGGAAAATTCCTGAAGCCTCTTGTTTCATTTCTAAGAATGAACAAAGAATGATTTCTAAGAATGAAATAACCAAATATGACATATGACATAGGTTAAATGCAATGATAGTGGGCTGACAAGAGTTTCTGCTTCAGTTTCTGCTTCATTTATTGACATGATGCCAATCAAGTGGGTTTAGATTATACAAGGTGGGAGAATCAACAAGTCTAGACAATTGCTTAAAGCTGAGAGTATTGGCAAAATCATTTTCCATACTGTACCCACCGGGCAAAGACAGCAGATCTACAGTACCAGTCACAAGTTTGGAAACACCTACTAATTAATGGGTTTTTCTTTATTTTTCAATTGTATACATTGTAGAATAATAGTGAAGACATAATAACTATGAAATAACACATATGGAATCATGTAGTAACCCAAAAAGTTTTTAACGAATAAAAATATATTTTAGATTTTAGACACTTCAAAGTAGCTAGCCTTTGTCTTGATGAAAGCCATGCTGGTTAAGTGTGCCTTGAATTCTAAATAAATCACAGACAGTGTCACCAGCAAAGCACTCCCACACAATCACACCTCCTCCTTGATGCTTCACGGTGGGAACAACACATCCGGAGATCATCCGTTCACCTACTCTGCGTCTCACAAAGACACAGCGGTTTGAACCAAAAATCTCAAATCTGGACTCATCAGACCAAAGGACAGATTTCCACCAGTCTAATGTCTATTGGTTTGTGTTTTTTGGCCCAAGCAAGTCTCTTCTTATTATTGGTGTCCTTTAGTTGTGGTTTCTTTGCAGCAATTCGACCATTAAGACTTGATTCACGCAGTCTCCTCTGAACAGTTGATGTTGAGATGTGGCTGTTACTTGAACTATGTCAACTCTAATGAACTTATCCTCTGCAGCAGAGGTAACTCTGGGTCTTCCTTTCCTGTGGGCGGTCTTCATGAGAGCCAGTTTTATCATAGCGCTTGATGGTTTTTAAGACTGCACTAGAAGAAACTTTCAAAGTTCTTGACATTTTCTGGATTGACTGACCTCCATGTCTTAGGGTTTGATGGACTGTCATTTCTCTTCACTTATTTGAGCTGTTCTTGCCATAATATGGACTTATATGGACTTAATATGGACTTAAAATATATGGTATTTTTCCAAATAGGGCTATCTTCTGTATACCACCCCTACCATGTCACAACACAACTGGTTGAGAGAATGCCAAGAATGTGCAAAGCTGTCATCAAGGCAAAGGGTGGCTACTTTGAAGAATCTCAAATATAAAATATATAGTCAAAATAGTCAAAATTAAGAAAACCCTTGAATGAGTAGTTGTGTCCAACCTTTTGACTGGTACTTTTCTATTTGACATCTGATAAAGTTCTCAACAAACTGTCAAAATGTAAACCAACCCTGTTGTTAATTCGTGTTTGAATATGATGTAAATTACATTGAAATAACGAGGGAACTTGGTCGACTCAACCCACTTTGCCCATAGGTTATACAGTACGTGTAAAATAGACACTTTTTCACAAATCAATCAAGTGTTCATGTATAACAGCTTTTGTTTAAGAAAGCAACACAATATAGTCTGATTGTGGCTATGACTTTGAATGTCCCAACATTCTACACTAAATAATACAACTTGAGCACTTGAGCACCTGGTGGCCGTAGCAGCCAGGTGGATGATTCAGGTCCTAGGGTGAAATCCTGATGGTTAAGTACTGATGAACCCATGGTAAACTACTGCACACATGGCTGTCCAATTAGGATCCCAGCAAGTCAGACCAGCCGCCAAGCGTCAACATGCAGACACCGGAATCCAGAATGCACTGATCCCATATCAGCTGCTGTCCTGCGATCTAGTCATCTGATCCACTCTCTCCCCGTGACTCACCCTTTGGATAGAGCCCATACAATATCCCTTCTGATGATAAGACTATAGTGTACACAGTAGCTATATGCTGAGATTAACTTTCTCATAGAGGTCTTAAGAGGTTTTATGCTTTGGACAGATATGTTTTCCTTTATTTCCAACAGATGGAGCCTATCCCTTCCTCTAAATAAATGCTTCAAATGAGCTTTTTACATCCCCTATAAAATAATACACATATTTTAAAGAGAGGTGCTGTATTCTTTCATAAATCTCAGTACTATAGACATGTGCAACACAATGGCTCTGAATTAAATGTGACATGAAGCCAATGTTTGCTAGGATTGATTTCTGGCAGAACCTTAGTGGCAAAGTTCCATTTCTTCACTGGGTTCTTGATAGAATAATATTTTCCTGTAATGTCATACTTTTGCACAGGATATGAATGATAAATTCATGACAAAGGAATGCAGGAAGTGAATATGCACACAGTAAAATAATTATGCCAGAGTTAGGCCCCTAAATAACTGGTCCAAGAATGAGCAAGGTAACGGTTATCTGCCTTTTCTCAATCTGCTATACCCTATGCAAAACTGTTAGTTAGTTAAGCTACCTTTTAACAATTTGCAGCTGATCAAAAACATACAGGTGCAAAGTCAGCTTTAACCATTTAACACAGTCAGTACATAGACCCCAGGCCATGACCAAATGACGTTTATCTCCAAGGTAACAGAAGAGTTAACAACCAAAGCTGCTGGACCAAACTCAGTTTTTCCTGGACTTGAAACAAAAAAGCTGATTCAAAACAAAAGGGGTACTATAATTATCCAGTCTGCACCCCCCCCCTTTTTTTCAACCCTCCGCTCAGTATCATAAACCAGACTCCAAGAAAAAACAGGATTACCACAGTAATCTCCATGCTGTCATTTAGTTGACATCAACTCTCATTCACACATCCCTTGTAAACAAAGCAAGTTATACCATAGCACTGCTGGGAACAACAAGAACAACTTCACCTTCCTTTGGCCTCTCTGCCTCTCTGCCTGAAACATCCAATAAAACACAACCAGGAAATTGAAAGCAAAACAATAGAAGGAACAGTTTTGAAATGAGCAGGAAATAATAAGGCCCTTTTTTTCAGGCTTGTGTTCCTTCCTTAAGTCTCTACTAAGAGAAACACTGGGAAAAGGTCAATCCAGAATGTTATGGAATCGTGTGGAGAGTCTCCGCTGGAGAAACAATTATGAGGGATTAAGTGCAGCTATGGAGAATAAACCCGGGCTCACTGAATGGAAATTCCAGCCCAGAATGTTTGACTAACTCAGGATGTGACACAAGTTAACAAGAAGAGGCCACAGTATTCCAGGAACATGAATAGACTAAGTAGAAACTGAACAATCTACTGGATCTACACTGAGTGTACAAAACTTGCTCTTTCCATGACATAGACTGACCAGGTGAATCCAGATGAAAGCTATGATCCCTTAATGATGTCACTTGCTATATCCTCTCCAATCAGTTTAGATGGAGGGGAGGAGACAGGTTAATTAAGTATTTTTAAGCCTTGAGACAATTGAGACATGGATTTAAGTGCCTTTGAACGGGGTATTGTAGTAGCTGCCCGAAATATTGGTTTGAGTGGGTCATGAACTGCATCGCTGCTGGGTTTTTCACACTCAACAGTTTCCTGTGTGTATCAAGAATGATCCACCACCAAAATGACATGATCTAGGTTACAGAGTAAAAACTGTAGGAACCCTCTGAAAGCTGATGATGTAATAATACATTTGTTTGTGTTTATCTGCACACACACACACACACACACACACACGTTCACAGTGTATGGACCAGATGTACTCACCCTGGGCCATGTAGACCAGGCTGCCAGTGAGGAGAGCCACACAGTTGGTGGGCTGGTGGTTGTGCAGGTACTGGAAGCCCCAGCCACGGACGTAGGACTTCTCATACATGAAGCGCGTAGCATTACCGATCACCCGCAGGAAGTGCTCCTGCTGCACCTTGCTCAGGTACTCATACAGGAAGTCATAGGCTGTAGCGAAGCCAACCAGAGAGTGGGCTACAGGAACCTCATCCCAAGGAGCATCTTTAACCAACCTGCAACACACAGAAAATGATTGATGAGTATAGTCCTCTGTGATAAATACAGATTTATATTGTGCCATTTCCTTACTTTGAAAGACTTAACACAATATGTAGTATCCTTACGAATAGTCTTGAATTAATTGAAATTCCTTTTTCACTCAAGCCCAAGGAAGGCAGCTAGAGCTTTCTCTTTAAAAAAAAAAAAAACGAATTGAAAGACATCTGTTCAATTATTTGAATTTCCATTTCGTTCATTTTTTTCTGTGAGCGCAATGAGCAGTTTCTCTGGATAAATCAGATCAAGTTCGAACTGAGCAATGTAGGGGGCTTTCCAAAAGGCCAATATTCTACAAAGTTTAGTGTAGAAAACATATTAATTAACTAACGTGGAATTTCTTGTCCCTATAATCCATTGTGCACCTACTTGTCTGAGCTAAGACTGATATTTATTATTCAGCAGTCCTAAAAGTATGCCTTATTTACTTTGAAACACTACCAAAATGGTGGCTTTGTCAGACAGCAGCTCTATAGAGATGATGACTTGGAATCAAATAATAAAGTCATCAAATAGGCCTGAAAAAAATGTAATATACACAAAACTGAAATATTTGATTAAAGTGTTAAGAAAGGATGGTTAAGTGATAAGCAGTAATGTGCAGTCACTACCATGATGGCATATGAAAAGTTGTATTATGTGTTGCTACAGCATTCAACTCACATAAAGCATAGTGCATTTAATGTCTAAAAACATTATCGAAACCAAAATCCATTGGTTATTAATTATTTTTTCATCGAACCAAAACCAAACTGACCTCAAAACAAACTATTCGCTCAGAACTATAAGCTACAATAAAAATAGAAAATGTTAACTACATATTCTTGTAAGTTAAATGTCATCGAATGTGTAGACTTTAACTTATTTTTCTCAGGCCCATTTTCTGATTTGGCAAAGATCTAAATAGCAAAAACAGCATCTTCACACATGCTTTGAAGTCCAACAACATATACTGCCTTTTAAAGTGATATATAGTGCACTCTGTGCAATGTCAAAGGTAGCTGGCACCTCATACATTTTGAATGCTGACTGAATTGTTTTTTTAAGAGCTACTAATTGTGAAATTACGCAAATTAGTCCTTACCCATGCGCTAATATCATATAACACCTGCTAAGGTGTTAAAAAGGTCTTAAAAAGCTCTCTCTGTGTAATTATAGTAAAAATTACAGTAAAATGTGGCAGTAAAATAAAAATCCAATAAGGAAATTGTATTTTGAGCATCCCCATCTTGACAATCATTCTTCTCAGAACATATAAAAGTCATACTGTAGGTAGAAATCCATTCCACTCATCACATGGACCCATACACTTTACTCCGTGCCAGATATCAAAGAAGCTGCCTTACTTTAAAATGTGATTTTTTTTATCCCAGCTCAGATGTGGCAGGGCTGCAAACTATTACGGACTACAAAGGGAGACCCAGCCGCGAGATGCCCAGTGAGTCGATCCTACCAGACGGGCCAAAGGCCTTTTGTGCTCGATTTGAGGCATGCAACACTGAAGCATGCATGAGAGCACCAGCTGTTCTGGACGACTGTGTGATCACTCTCTCCGTAGCCGATGTGAGACCTTTAAGACATTTAAACAGGTCAACATTCACAAGGCCGCGGGGCCAGACATATTACCAGGACGTGTACTCAGAGCATGCGTGGACCAACTGACAAATGTCTTAAACTGACATGTTCAACCTCTCCCTCTCCAAGTCTGTAATACCTACATGTTTCAAACAGACCACCATAGTTAACCTGCCTATTTTATTTTTTATTTATTTTTTATTTCACCTTTATTTAACCAGGTAGGCTAGTTGAGAACAAGTTCTCATTTGCAACTGCGACCTGGCCAAGATAAAGCATAGCAGTGTGAACAGACACCACAGAGTTACACATGGAGTAAACAATTAACAAGTCAATAACACAGTAGAAAAAAG
This sequence comes from Oncorhynchus gorbuscha, assembly GCF_021184085.1. Classification (NCBI taxonomy): domain Eukaryota; kingdom Metazoa; phylum Chordata; class Actinopteri; order Salmoniformes; family Salmonidae; genus Oncorhynchus; species Oncorhynchus gorbuscha. The sequence continues at coordinate 20,219,500 of NC_060184.1, forward strand.
GGGAGTCTATATACATTGTGTGCAAAAGGCATGAGGAGGTAGGCGAATAATTACAATTTTGCAGATTAACACTGGAGTGATAAATGATCAGATGGTCATGTACAGGTAGAGATATTGGTGTGCAAAAGAGCAGAAAAGTAAATAAATAAAAACAGTATGGGGATGAGGTAGGTAAAAATGGGTGGGCTATTTACCGATAGACTATGTACAGCTGCAGCGATCGGTTAGCTGCTCAGATAGCAGATGTTTGAAGTTGGTGAGGGAGATAAAAGTCTCCAACTTCAGCGATTTTTGCAATTCGTTCCAGTCACAGGCAGCAGAGAACTGGAACGAAAGGAGGTCAAATGAGTTGTTGGCTTTAGGGATGATCAGTGAGATACACCTGCTGGAGCGCGTGCTACGGATGGGTGTTGCCATCGTGACCAGTGAACTGAGATAAGGCGGGGCTTTACCTAGCATGGACTTGTAGATGACCTGGAGCCAGTGGGTCTGGCGACGAATATGTAGCGGGGGCCAGCCGACTGGTATAAGGTGCTTTAGTGACAAAACGGATGGCACTGTGATAAACTGCATCCAGTTTGCTGAGTAGAGTGTTGGAAGCAATTTTGTAGATGACATCGCCGAAGTCGAGGATCGGTAGGATAGTCAGTTTTACTAGGGTAAGTTTGGCGGCGTGAGTTAAGGAGGCTTTGTTGCGGAATAGAAAGCAGACTCTTGATTTGATTTTCGATTGGAGATGTTTGATATGAGTCTGGAAGGAGAGTTTACAGTCTAGCCAGACACCTAGGTACTTATAGATGTCCACATATTCAAGATCGGAACCATCCAGGGTGGTGATGCTGGTCAGGCGTGCGGGTGCAAGCAGCGAACGGTTGAAAAGCATGCATTTGGTTTTACTAGCGTTTAAGAGCAGTTGGAGGCCACGGAAGGAGTGTTGTATGGCATTGAACCTCGTTTGGAGGTATGATAGCACAGTGTCCAAGGACGGGCCGGAAGTATATAGAATGGTGTTGTCTGCGTAGAGGTGGATCAGGGAATCGCCCGCAGCAAGAGCAACATCATTGATAAATGATTACCGCCGTGTAACACTCACTTCTTTGCTTTGAAAGACTGGTCATGGCTCACATCAACACCATCATCCCGGAAACCCTAGACCCACTACAATTCATATCCCGCCTCAACAGATCCACAGATGATGCAATCTCAAGCTGTTTACTGACTACAGCTCAGCATTCAACACCATAGTGCCCACAAAGCTAAGGACCCTGCGATTAAACACCTCCCTCTTCAACTGGATCCTGGGCTTCCTGACGGGTCGCCCCTAGGTGGTAAGGGTAGGCAACAACACATTTTTTCAATTTTATGTAACTAATACATTATTTCCACCTGTCAAAGAGCTGTGTAGAAGCTAAATGAATGTGCCTTCTACATGGGAAGAAATGAATTTGAATAAAAGGGGCACTGTTTTTTTTTGACGACTGTCTTTGGTTCACAAACCAAGTTTAATGCACTGTTAAAGTATTTAGAATGAGTACTGCTGTACTGTACTGTATATTACATTACGCCAAAGCACACAAGACGTCTCTTCTGTGTGTTTACACATGGACTGCCTTAAAATAAACCAGGGACCAGAGTATGCCACAAGCTGGAGTTTACCGGTCGGGAATATGGTTCTCCTCGACAAGTTGTCAGAGCCACTTTTAAGGATCCCTGTGAGATTCAGAAACTATAGTAAATGTGTGGCTGAGGAGAGTGCTCACATTGTATGTGGTTAAACTGGGAAAATGTGCTCAGTGGGTTTTCATTTGTTAACTTGTGCCATGGACAAATATTGTGAGAAGTATTGGCACTAATGCTTCTGGTCAGTACCCAGAAGAAAACCTTGTCTCTCCCTCTGAACGGGGTGGCTAGACGCAGCAGCTAAAGACTAAGTAGAGGATTTAAACAATGAGGCTGAGGTAATGCTGTTTTCTGAAAAAGGAATGAGAGCTAAGGAGAAGGTGAAACTGGAAAAGGGAAGCCCTCTGACCATGAAGCTAAAAGCAAAGACGTTCTGAGAACGCAGGCGCCATGACCAAAATTGTTTGCGACAGTAAAATGCCTTGCCTCATGTCAGAGACCCCTCCTTAACACTGAATTCCTTGGCTTGCGACGTGCAGAGAAAGCTTGTTATAAAGGACTTTATATACTGTACTGTTAGTGAAAATCTTAAAACCACAGAAGTTTCACAATCACAACCCTCACAGGAGGTCGGGGTCATCTGAAGTACAGTACTGTTAAGGGTTGGTTAAAATACAGAAACAACATGCTATCTCATAGATGCCCTCTTCTTAGCCTATGTGAACAAGTCTGCAGGATAGCCTAGTACGGTTAAATAAATATCATATACTTTTGATTAAAATATAACATAATTCAGACTTTAAGCGATTCCCTTCTGATTCTGTAGACTGGGACCGCCATTAGCACATCCTTTTGGTTGGGGGTGAACAATGTGAACAGCAGATAAGATTTCCCATGTAACCACTCAGAGAACCCCAGTCAAATGACTATTTCAGCCTCTGACCTCTAATCCAGAGCAGTAGTAGAGGCTGAAACCCTAGTCCTCCCATCCCACTGCACCAGGCCAGGCAGCTCAACATCTGAACATTTCATTTCCTTTCAACGGGGGCATGTTCAGCAGTGAATTCGAACAGCTGCTAAACATATTTCCTGGACCACAGGCCCATCGGACCACAATGCATCTCTACTTGCACGTCTGGCCATAAAGAAGGGGAGTAGGATTTGTCATGTATCCCCAGTGGACACATGGTGATGTACAGAGGACAAATACATTGATTAAGCTGCAGTTTTCTGCAATTGAGAAGCAAGCAATTCACTCAGGGGTTGAATTTGAGTATCTACGGTACACAGTAACTGTTCCCACAGGGGCTGAATTTGAGTAACTACTCAGAAACTGTTTCCACAGATTGTATCTCATATTTCTTGTCCCTATAAGTAGGGATGATGTTCACAGACAATTGATTGCATTTAGATGTGCTTTCTGCAGCAATATCTCAGATAAGAAGATGTACACAAAAATATGGGAAAAACCAAGATAGAAAATATACCAACTAGGCTGAGCTGCCATCCTCTCCATGTAATCCTTGGCCAGGTCAAGGGCCCCGGCCCTGTGTGGGTAGAGCAGACAGAACATAGACAACACTCCCAGGTTGTTTCCATACACCTCGTTCCAGCGGGCGCTGTACTCGGCCGGGCTCCAGGGGGGCAGGTATTCCTCAGGGTGCTCCAGCATGGCCTCCCCCGCCTCGCGGATCCTTGCAGCCATCTCCCGGTGAGTCCCAGCAGCTGCCGCCTGCAACTCCTCCACCTCACCCTGGCCGAAAAACAGCATGGGGTGTCCATCGTAGTTCCCTCCCATGAAGGGTATCCCTCCAGTGGGGTCCGTCTCCTCTCCCACCCCTACCACCGGGGACACCAGGGGCCACAGTAGACTTATGAAGAACGCTGTGGGGGCCCCTCTGGTGTAGGACCTCATCCTCACATCAGAGAGGGCGCTGTGGCATTTCCAACAGAGCTCAGCTGAGGAGGAAAGGAAAGGGGAGAGGAAAATACTTTGAGAAAGCTAGCCAGCCATATTCTCTCTCTCGACTCCCCAGCTTTTTCATACAAAGGGTGCATTCCTTGAATAATTGGATACAGCTGTATTCCTGATCATTCTGGCTATCCTCTACTGTTCTGAAAGGTTATTAAACACTACAAAACCATAGGACTTGCTGTAGACTGTCACAATTGAAAGGAAAGCTGAGCTCTCTGTTGTAAAAATGCAACTCTTATCTTTATGATTAATCATAACAGACCCCTCCCCCCCTCCTCCTCCCCCATGTGTGTCTTGGGAAGAGGTAGCAGTAATGTGTAAAGTGTGCTATGACATCTGTGTGTTCATCGCTATGATTCCTGGGGCCTAGTTCATTCTTGTATTGACAGTATCTCAGGCAGGTCTAGCCATGTACACCCACATAGTCAGACACGTTGTCCTCAACACTCTAAAGGTCATAGAGTCCCTGATTGGTATTCTTATTTATCAGTTCTACTGGTTTGACTTCACCGATGAGCAAGATGACACAGATACATTTGACACTATGGTAGTGTTAGTCATCTCTTCTCAGAAACATGGACGTACATTCCAGGACCTTACTCTTGAAACTTGTCTAACAGAAAACCATTTGGTGATTTTAAGGTTGTCTAGAGAGTCTAGACTCTGGGCAGTTCCATTGGCATGAGTTGTCTGTTGTGTATTATGCTACACTATTTAGTTTTACCTAGCAGTGTTCTGTTCGAGACCACCTTAAGTGAGACTGATTCAAGACCAAGACTGGAGCGAATTGAGTCTGAGTCTGAGTAAAGACCAAGACCAGAGGGGGGGGGGGGGGGGGGGGGGGCAAGACCGAGTCAAGACCAAGACCGGGAGGGGGACGAGAGGTTTGAGATTGAGTCAAGACCAAGACCAGAAAAATGTGAGTCCAATTCAAGACCAAGACTGTAATTTTGTAAAATCGTCACCATGACAAGAGTTCAACATGTCCAGTAGAACATATGGATTCTTTAGACAGAGAAAGGCTAAGGATGTATAAAATAATACAAATAATAATTGTTATATTATTTTCAATAATGTTCTGATTAAATCTATTCAGTTTTTGTTGGAAAGGAAAGGAGTATAACACTGAAGAGAAAAAAAAGATCCAATCAGGATTTTTCTATGGTGGTCTCTGGGGAGATAAATCAGCCATTGGCTAGGCCATCAGAAGCTTGATAGAAGGCATCTGACATTTAATTGTATTAGGGCAACGTTTTTAGAGTGACAGTGGAATCAACCAATCACATTGACTTGTAATGGGTTGGACTGTTTTTACAAAAATGCATGGAAACGTATGCCTTCTCGAAGGCCAACACGTCCCTGTGCAATAGCGAGCAACGGTTTAACTACCTGGCTTTTGTTGTAGGCTAGTTTGCAGTGGCTGCAGCAGGTGTTATTCGAAGAGGATGTTGTTGCTAATTTGTTAGCGTCTCCCTTTTAAACAGTAACTTTCAACAAGAAGTTAAGTTTCAAATGATCATCATCAGGTACGTGGAACTGTGCTTTTTATTGCAGTTTGCATGCTGTTGTTAGCCATCTCTTTTAAAATAACTTCAACTACATGACCAAAAGTATGTGGACACTTGCTCATCGAATATCTCATTCCAAAATCATGGGCATCAACATGGAGTTGGTCCCCCCTTTGTTGCTATAACAGCCTCCACTCTTCTGGGAACGCTTTCCACTAGATGTTGGAACATTGCTGCGGAGACATGCTTCCATTCAGCCACAAGAGCATTAGTTACAGTAGGTCGGGGACTGGTGTTTGGCTCGCAGTCTTTCCAATTTATCCCAAAGGTGTTCGATGGGGTTAAGGTCTGAGCTCTGTGCAGGACAGTCAAGTTCTTCCACACTGATCTCGACAAAGCATTTCTGTATGGACCTCACTTTATGCACCGGGGCATTGTCATGAAAGAGGAAAGGGCCTTCCCCTAACTGTTGCCACAAAGTTTAAAACACAGAATCGTCTAGAATGTCATTCTAAGTGTTAAGATTTCCCTTCGCTGGAACTAAGGGGCCTAGCAACAAACCATGAAAAACAGCCCCAGACCATTAATCCTCTTCAGCCAAGCTTTACAGTTGGTATTATGCATTTGAGCAGGTAGCGTTCTCTTTCACGAAGCTCCCAACAAACAGTTATTGTGCTGACGTTACTTCCAGAGGCAGTTTGGGACTCTGTAGTGAGTGTTGCAGACGATTTTTATGTGCTACACGCTTCAGCAATTTCGTTCTGTGAGCTTGTGTGGCCTACCACTTAGTGGCTGTGCCGTTGGTGCTCCTACAGGTTTCCACCTCACAATAACAGCCCTTACAGTTGACAGAGGCAGCTCAAGCAGGGCAGAAATTTGATGAACTGACTTGTAATTACTGTAGAAATGTGCCAATAATGTATTTTGGAAAGTATTCTATACTGCTCCATCACTAGAAAGTAATAAAACAAACCCTAAACTCGTGGTTATATTTACAATGGCAATATTTACTAGGCAGCTCCACATATCTTTCTTTACCTGGCTGCTCTCACCTCCTTACCTTGGATAGCCATTTTCAGGCCGATAGCGTCTTAACAAACTTGATAGTCATATTAAGACATTTTTCATATTAGTAGTTTTCATAGGACATATATAGTTATATATTTTAATACCTATACACACCTCTGAGAACACCCTACACATTTCCATTTGGTAGGCTATCGAATGTCATCGAGTACTAACTATCCTTGTATGTGACTTTTGTCATCAGTGTCATATTTAAGAAAACTATTGAGTTCATTATTTCGTTTTATATGTACATCTACTTCAATAGTACTTTTCTTAAGTTTAATTAATTATTATTCCCACATTGGAAAAACGTTACACCTACTAGTACCACACTACATAACCTCAAAATAGGCTAACGCGCAGATTGCGCACTGAAATTGACATTTTCCCGATCAGTGAAGCCTTGGTGTAAAGACAAAATGGTACACTGATTAAGATAAGCCTACCTGTCAAAACAAGTTGTTGTAAAATTGTAGTCCAGAATTGATACTCCTACCACTCACTTCATAATAGAATCCCCGCGACATTCATCGATGCGTTGAATCTTTCAAGTGGTGAAAAAAAGTTAACATTCTGCGTAAGGGGAGATATTGCTGTTTTGGAGAGAACGTCATAAACTGTTGTATGAGGGGCAGTATGGGTAAGTGCCTGGAGAAGTGGGACGTGGGAGGGAGACCGAAAGTAAAGTAAAGTAATGATTGTACACACAAACAACCAGGTAGGCAGAACAGATTTATAGAATTGAAGGCAGGCAGCCAATAGTTTCAAATAGGTTTGAAACAGTCTATTCCAATTTGGTCATGATCTCTGACTGACACATTTTCAGAAATGTTTTATTTTTACTGTCAAGAAAACACACAAAGTACCAGAAAAGGCAGTGTAACAAAATTGTAGAACATTTTTCTTTATTTCATAGACAGTACATTAAACACTTTCCCTGTATCTTCTCTAGAACACAAGAGCACTAATGAATTGAACATAAGGCAAATGGGCTTATAAAAGTTTGCAAATCACATGAAAAAAAGTAAATGGATCACTAAAGCTGCATTGTGTTTAACGCCAACAATTATTTATAACATAAATAATAACCCACTTTGGCTTCCCAATTAAAGTCTCCTGTCCTCTCTTATCAACTAATACAGTACTTACTATCAACATACTCTTAAAAGCATATTCAGACTGTTTCTTATCAATATAATACAACTAGTCTATATGCAGTCCACCAACACATGTAACCATTCAGGAGTCGGTTAAAGCATATATTCAAATTGGTACTGCATATGAAGCCTAAGTATTCCACACTTTTACAGTCACCCCAACAGCACTATAGTTTACTGCTGCACCAAGATAATACATAGAGTACACAGAGCATAGTATTAACCACCTAGTATTACAGTTTTCCTTTACTATTACATTTTTTTCCACAGAAATTGTGCCATTTCTTCAAGAACAATGCTCTTACACACCTTACACAAAATCAATACAGGGGAAATGCTTTACCTTTTAAGGGCATCTTAATGTACTGTTATTGAAATGCATACAGCGAAACACAACCAAAATGTCTGTTTATTATGTATTATACACACACTAATACCAGGCATAATGGATTATTCTGAATTTCTCTCGGGAGACAAACACTGCTGGGACTGTTCAACGTTGCATTTCAGATCAGATTTGAGGTAAGGACACACAAAAACAAAATGTAGGACATTATTTGTGGGGCTTGAAAGGTTTGTTACTACTCTAAAGAGTTATTGACTTACATTGAATGATGCACTTACAGTATAGGGGGTTCAACTGGAACACCAATTACCTACATAAAAAAATAGTGGTCTTCACATAAAACAATATGAATGTGCTTTAATCAGCACTGTATGCTGACAGATACCTAGACAATTGGCAAGTCACATTTTCCACACACACACGTACAATAATCCACGTACAGAACAACGTTCAAATGTAGCCAAGTTACTTACAGAGCGATACTGTGCTTTTACATTCGCATGGTTTCTATCAACGTGAGCGTGATTTCCTGTGCTCTAGGGATGATTGGCGTGGTTCAGGTGTGGAACTACAGGTGAGATGGAGGCACATTCCTCCCCATTAGGCTGAGGAGGTTGAGGGGGGCGACTCTGGGAAGAAGGACTCTTTAAGACGACTGACTCTGGCATTTCTTCAGCAGGGAATCTGGGGGTCTGGGGTAGTAGCCGGTGGTGCAGGGTTTGTTGGGAGAGAACCTGGGGAACTTGTAGTCCAGAGGGAGATCTAAGGAGGGTTGAAATAAATGTATGAATAATATGATGTCACATCAACCAGTTTGGCCTGCTTAGCTGAGACAGTAACCCCCAAAGCTTTGCTAAAAACCAACCTTCACAAAAAGGAACAGAACATTTTCCAGGGACACTTCTCAACAAGAATAAGGAATGAGTAGTAGAGGAAATCTGGGGTCAAATGCCTCTTCAAACAAACAAAGCACGCCTCTCTCAAGACAAGACGCTACAGTAGTTAGGTAGGCCATTACGCAATACAAGAGTCAGTGAGCCCCCATAGCCCTCTCCTCCCTGTACCTGCAATAGACTCCACACTGGGGATGGCCATTGTGCTGTATTTGTGGATGCTATGGCAGCACCAGGTGAGTTTCTGGCTCTCCTCATCCCCTCCAGGAGTCTTGTGTGTGTCCACAAAGTAGGATCCCCACTGTTCGGATGGAGCAGAGGGCGCCTTCATGCCCTGGTCCTGAAAGCACATCACACGTGCTAGTAGGAAAATTCATTACTAATGATGGATCCACTTTTTTAACAGGAATTTCAAAATTAAAAGCAGTGTGGAGTTAGTCTAAAGTTTTCATGTCACCTGCACAAGTAGGGAAAATGCCTTTCTTGCCAGCTCTAAACCCAACAATGCAGTAATCAATAACAATGTAATACTACAAATAAGGTAGAACAGGAACACATACGAAATGAAAATAAGAAAACGACAAAGTAAGAAGTTATATACAGGGCCAGTTCCAATACTGTATTTACAATGTGCAGGAATACTGGAGTGATAGTTAGATACTGCATGTACCTTACTGTATGTATGTACTGTAAGGTGACTAGGCATCAGGAGATATGATAAACAGAGCAGCGGCGTATATTATGATTGTATGTGAGTGGGTGTGTGTACAGTCAGTATAAATGCATGTGGGTGTGAGCGAATGATGATTACTTGTGTAGGAGAAATCACTCCGTTTTGTTCATCACGTTTTGCTAAAAAAAAATATCAGAAAATGCAGTCTCTACAACGCCAAACTTTTTACCAAATTAACTCCATAATATCGTCAGAAACATGGCAAACGTTGTTTAGAATCAATCCTCAAGGTGTTTTTCACATATCTATTCGATGATAAATCATTCGTGGCAGCTGTGTTTCTCCTCGAAGCAAACCAAAAATACACGCAGCTGGAGATTATGCAATAATTGCAACGGAGGACATCAAGCGGCCACCTGGTAGATGTAGTCTCTGAAGGTCAATCTTCCAATGATGTGCCTACAAATACGTCACAATGCTGTCGACACCCTGGAGAAACGACAGAAAGTCTTAAGCTCATTCGTGACCCATACACAGCCATATAAGGAGACATTGGAACACAGCACATTCAAAATCTGGGGCACTTCCTGTATGAAATTTCATCTTGGTTTCACCTGTAGCATTAGTTCTGTGGCACTCACAGACAATATCTTTGCAGTTTTGGAAATGTCAGAGTGTTGTCTTTCCAAAGCTGTCAATTATATGCATAGTCGAACATCTTTTCGTGACAAAATATCTTGTTTAAAACGGGAACGTTTTTTTATCCATAAATTAAAAGAGCGCCCCCTATATCCAAGAAGCTAAAGGCTGGTCACACCATGGGGAAGCCATAGGAAAATGAATCGGGTTGATATCCCTTTAAATGGAGCGAAGGCAGGCTATGGAACATGGAGCTTTCAAAATAGAAGCCACTTCCTGGTTTGATTTTCCTCAGGTTTTTGCCTACAATATCAGTTCTGGTATACTCACAGACAATATTTTGACAGTTGTGGAAACTTTTGAGTATTTTCTATCCTAATCTGACAATTATATGCATATTCGAGATTCGGAGCCTGAGAAATAGGCAGTTTAATTTGGGTATGTTTTTCATCCAAACATCAAAATACTGCCCCCTACACTCAAGAGGTTTTAACCAACAACACAGTTCAAGAAATGGAGTTAAGAAAATATTTACTAAATAAACTAAAGTTTAAAAAAATACAATTAAAAAAAGTTAAAAAATTAAATAACAATAATGAAGGTATGAAGGGACAGGTTAGTCGAGGTAATTTGTACATTTAGGTAGGGGTAAAGTGACTATGCATAGATAATAAACAGCGAGTAGCAGCAGTGTGAAAACAAGGTTGGGGTGGGGCAGCAATGTAAATAGTCCGGGAGGCCATTTGATTAATTGTCCACCAGTCTTATGGCTTGGGGGTAAAAGCTGTTAAAGAACCTTTTGGAACTGGACTTGGCGCTCCGGTACCACTTGCCGTGCGGTAGCAGAGGGAACAGTCTAACTTGGGTGACTGAAGTCTTTGACAATTTTTAGAACCTTCCCTTGACACCGCCTAGTATATAGGTCCTAGATGGCAGGAAGCTTGGACCCAGTGATGTACTGGGCCATACGCACTACCCTCTGTAAGCGCCTTACGGTCAGATGCCGAGCAGTTGCCACACCAGGCGGTGATGCAACCGATCAGGATGTTTTCGATGGTGCAGCTATAAAAAAAAATTGAGGACCTGGGGACCCATGCCAAATCTTTTCAGTCTCCTGAGGAGGGAAAGTTGTTGTCGTGCCCTCTTCACAACTGTCTTGGTGTGTTTGGACCATGATAGTTTGTTTGAGATGTGGACACCAAGGAACTTGAAACTCTCGACCCGCTCCACTACAGCCCCATCAATGTTAATGGGGGCCTGTTTGGCTCTCCTTTTCCTGTAGTCCACAATCAGCTCATTTGTCTTGCTCATATTGAGGGAGAGGTTGTTGTCCTGGCACCACACTGCCAGGTCTCTGAGCTCCTCCCTATAGGATGTATCATCGTTGTGTCGTCAGCAAACTTAATGATGGTGTTTGAGTCGTGTTTGACCACGCAGTCATGGGTGAACAGGGAGTACAGGAGGAGACTAAGCACGCACCACTGAGGGGCCCCAGTGTTGAGGATCAGAGAGGAAAATGTGTTGTTGCCTACCCTTACCGTCAGGAAGTCCAGGATCCATTTGCAGAGGGAGGTGTTTAGTCCCTTAGCTTAGTGATGAGCTTTGTGGGCACTATGGTGTTGAACGCTGAGCTGTTGCCGATGAAGAGCCTTCTCACATAGGTGTTCCTTTTGTCCAGGTGAGAAAAGGCAGTGTGGAGTGCGATTGAGATTGCGTCATCTGTGGATCTGTTGGGGGAAGGGGGTGTGTAATCATATAGGCAGGTTACCTTCGCTTTCTTGGGCACAGGGACTATGGTGATCTGTTTAAAACATGTAGGTATTACATAATTGGTCAGGGAGAAGTTGAAAATGTCAGTGAAGACACTGGCCAGTTGGTCCGCATATGCTTTGAGTCCACGTCCTGATAATCCGTCTGTTGGCCAATAATATTGAGGGCAGTGGTGGTTTACATAATCGCCGGCAAATTCTCACAAGGCACCCCACCCTTCTCCCCCCTTTTCTCCGTCTTTTCTTTACGTGGATGACAGGGATTTGGGCCTGGTCTTGAGAGAGCAGTATATCCTTTGCGTTTGACTCATTAAAGAAAAAATCTTCGTCCGGTTTGATGTGAGTAATCGCAGTTCTTATGTCAAGGTCTTTTTGGTCATAAGAGACTGTAGCAGCAACATTATGTACGAAGTCAGTTACAAACAATGTGAAAAGACTAACAAAATAGCACAGTTGCTTAGGAGCCTGTAAAACGGCAGCCATCCCCTCTGGCACCATTATTACACCCCCCCCCCCTTCTTACTCATCCTTATCAGTGCCATTTGTCGGTTCCACATGTTCATCTATATAAAGTGCTGTAAGTCAGAACAGGTTGTGGTTAACAAGTATGGACTGATAACAGATCAAACTAGAGGTAGCAGAAGACACATCTAAATTACTCAACTCTTACAGATACAGTTGAAGTCGAAAGTTTACATACACTTAGGTTGGAGTCATTAAAACTAGTTTTTCAACCACTCCACAAATTTCTTGTTAACAAACTAGTTTTGGCAAGTCGGTTAGGACATCTACTTTGTGCATAACATGACACAAGTCATTTTTCCAACAATTGTTTACAGACAGATTATTTCACTGTATCACAATTCCAGTGAGTCACAAGTTTACATACACTAAGTTGACTGTGCCTTCAAACAGCTTGGAAAATTCCAGAAAATGACATGTCATTTAGCCTACCAGAAGCTTCTAAAGCCATCATTTGAGTCAATTGGAGGTTTACCTGTGGATGTATTTCAAGGCCTACCTTCAAACTCAGTGCCTATTTGCTTGAAATCATGGGAAAATCAAAAGAAAATCAGCCAAAAATTGTAGACCTCCACAAGTCTGGTTGATCCATGGGAGCAATTTCCAAATGCCTGTAGGTACTACGTTCATCTGTACAAACAATAGTACGCAAGTATAAACACCATGGGACCACACAGCAGTGAAACTGCTCAGGAAGGAGACGCATTCTGTCTCCTAGAGATTAATGTACTTTGGTGTGAAAAGTGAAAATCAATTCCAGAACAACAGCAAAGGACCTTGTGAAGATGCTGGAGAAAACAGGTACAAAAGTATCTATATCCACAGTAAAACGAGTCCTATATTGACATAACCTGAAAGGCCGCTCAGCAAGGAGGAAGCCACTGCACCAAAACCGCCATAAAAAAATCCAGACTACGGCTTGCAACTGCACATGGGGACAAAGATCGTACTTTTTGGAGAAATGTCCTCTGTTCTGAATAAACACAAATAGAACTGTTTGTCAATAATGACCATCATTATACTTTGAGGAAAAAGGGGAATGCTTGTAAGCCGAAGAACACCATCCCAACCGTGAAGCACTGGGGTGGCAGCATCATGTTGTGGGGGTGCTTTGCTGCAGGAGGGACTGGTGCACTTCACAAAATAGATGGCTTCATGAGGAAGGAAAAGTATGTGAATATATTGAAGCAACATCTCAAGACATCAGTCAGGAAGTTAAAGCATGATCGCAAATGGGTCTTCCAAACGGACAATGACCGCAAGCATGCCTCCAAAGTTGGGGCAAAATGGCTTAAGGACAACAAAGTCAAGGTATTGGAGTGGCCATCACAAAGCCCTGACCTCAATCCCATAGAACATTTGTGGGCAGAACTGAAAAAGCGTATGCGAGCAAGGAGGCCTACAAACCTGACTCAGTTACACCAGCTCTGTCAGGGGGAAGGGGCCAAAACTTATTGTGGGAAGCTTGTGGAAGGCTACCCCGAAACGTCTGACTCAAGTTAAAACATTTAAAGGCAATGCTACCAAATACTAATTAAGTGTATGTACAATTCTGACCCACTGGGAATGTGATGAAAGAAGGGAATTTTTACTCGGATTAAATGTCAGGAATTGTGAAAATCTGAGTTTAAATGTACTTGGCTAAGGTGTATGTAAACTTTCAACTTCAACTGTACTCAATTGTAATCATATAGGCAGGTTACCTTCGCTTTTTTGGGCACAGGGACTATGGTGGTCTGTTTAAAACATGTAGGTATGACATAATTGGTCAGGGAGAGGTTGAAAATGTCAGTGAAGACACTGGCCAGTTGGTCCGCATATGCTTTGAGTCCACGTCCTGATAATCCGTCTGTTGGCCAATAATACGGAAGGTAGTGGTGGTTTACCTAATCGCCAGGGAATTCTCACAAGGCACCCCGCCCTTCTCCCCCTTTTTCTCTGTCTTTTCTTCACGCGGAGGACAGTGAATTGGGCCTGGTCTTGAGAGAGACCAGTATATCCTTTGCATCCGATTCATTAAAGAAAAAAATCTTCATCCAGTTGTGTGAGTAATCGCTGTTCTGATGTCCAGAAGGTCTTTTTGGTGATAAGAGACTGTAGCAGCAACATTATTTGTAACTGATTTTGTACATAATGTGAAAAAACTAACAAAATAGCACAGTTGCTTAGGAGCCTGTAAAACGGCAGCCATCCCCCTCTGGCACCATTATTACACCCCCCCCCCTTCTTACTCATCCTTATCAGTGCCATTTGTCGGTCCAACATGTTAATCTCTAAAATGTGCTGAAAGGCAGAACATGCCTTAACAACAGGATGTGGTTAACAAGTACGGACTGATAACAGATCAAACTAGAGGTAGCAGAAGACACGTATGCATCTAAATTACTCAACTCTTGCAGATACTTCCTTGAAATGTGATTCAGTTCAACTGGGAGAAAGGGCATTGCGTCAAAAAAAAAACTGTTGCTACTTTGTCCCTCTTGGTGAAAAGTGTGATGGAAGACATTCTTCTGAATTACGCTTTTTGACTTCCAACCAGACTTGGAGACGGAGTTGCATGCTGAGAAGATCTGTTTGTTAGAAGTCATTCATAAGATTAAATGAATCCACGATCTTTCATGTTAAAAGAACGTAGATAAAAGATCAGCTCTGAACTCTGAGCCATGGAAACATTCTGGCTACTTCTGCACTAACTACTTCTCCCTCTTCTCTACACTGAACCTCATAATATATCATTAGTAAGAGGCAACGCGATGCACAACATTACAAACAGTAGCCTATTCACGTAGAAAGTTCCACCAGATATTGAGGGACAAATTGTAACCAAAAGGAATCTGGGAGAAACATGTCATTCCAGGCAGTTCTCTTAAGAGTGTCTATTAATGTGTTTACATACACTCTGGCTGCAGCAGAGCAAAAGAGAGATGGAGACCAACTGGAGCTTCCAGGAATATCTATTAAATGAGGCAAATGGGGAAATACGTTTTAGAAAGGAAAGGCAAGTGGAGAGAGAGGCTGGGTGGGAGATTAAAAAAAGGAGAGAGAAGTGAGTGGAGGGGTGAGACCGAGAGAGAAAATAAGAGAGGGAGAGATGGGGGTGGAGGGAGAGAGAGAATAAGAGAGGGAGAGATGGGGGTGGAGGGAGAGAGAGAATAAGAGAGGGAGAGATGGGGGTGGAGGGAGAGAGAGAGAGAGAGAGAGAGAGAGAGAGAGAGAGAGAGAGAGAGAGAGAGAGAGAGAGAGAGAGAGAGAGAGAGAGAGAGAGAGAGAGAGAGAGAGAGAGAGAGAGAGAGAGAGAGAGAGAGAGAAAAATGGGGTGGGGGGAGACAGAGAGGGAGAAGGGACAGAGAGAGAGACAGAGAGAAGAGGGGGGAGACAAAGAGAGGGGGAGAAGGGAAAAAGAGAGAGACAGAGGTAGAGGTGTGAGTCTAGGCGGAGACAATTTGTCCATCTACAAGGTCCCGTGCTCCAAACGTGGCACAACCTCCTCTGTCAGTCCCTTCAGAGGAAGGAGTCCTCTATCCTAGTGGTGTTTTGGCCAAACAAGGACGTTCCTCTCATTGCTCCTGGCAACAGATATGCTGACTCATCTAACTTCTCTACTGTCTGGAACAAAACAATCCTCCATGGCCTGGTCAGTGAGGGAAACACTGGGTGATATTGCATCCTGGTCGTACGGATTACTTCATAGTTTCCTTCCTAGTAGTACGTCAGCTTCCCTAAAATGTTTATTTTCTGACTTTACTGTACTCACACTAGGCTTACTCTGAGAAATACAGACTCACATAAACTTGTTTTACAGGTTCCTCTTTTAGATGTGAAACTGTAATAAGATGAAACCACCACGGTATACCAATGCAATTGCAGAATGTCTTTTGATAATGCTACAAAATTAACACACGCACATTCTCAGACACACATGCTACATTGGGTATATTTTGGCACTCAGCCAATGAACTGGGGGTTGGGAGAATATGTCTTTTATGTAGCAGGGGCAAGGTGGGCGAACACATTAAACTGAAACAACTGCTGGTGTGAACTTACCTCAAACTTTCCCTTCTTCTCCTGAGGCTCCACTTGGGCCTCATTGGTCTCTGCTGCGTCGCTCCTCGGGACGCCCTCTCCCTCCATTTCCTCCACGATCATCACAGTCTCCCACTTCCCAAACATGCTAGCAGGGAACATGTCCGACCGCATGCTATCCCCAAAGTACACCACCTATAGGAGGGTAGGAGACAGGACATAGACAAAGAATTATGCCATTATCTGAGCAGCTGCTCTGTAAATTACGTAGACGTTTCATAGAGCAACTACTTCTTTATGCGATTTGTAAAGGTTCAGTTGTAAAGCGCTGAGAGAATAGCAATTTGGCTGGATTTGTTTCAAAGGGGGCATTCAGTCGCAGTCGAATTCAATAACTCTGACATGTCTTACTGCCCCTAGGGCAAACTAGACCAGACACGATGTGGCTGCAAAACTAATCATGTCTCTTTTGTAGTTTTGCTGGAAAGAAAAACACGTTAAGACCGGCTTAGCTGAACGACATAACTAAACCGACTGGCAACCCCTTTCCTGACATTCAAAACCCATTGCAACAAATGTATATAGTTGTGTGCTCTGCAACTCCAATGGAACCTAAGGGTTAAGAAGACTGTCAGAGGGATTAGAGAACCACGAGGAAAAACAAACAAGAATGCTGACATAATGGAATCAGCTGCAGCACATCACCAAACCCTGACTTCATGATGGGTTATTTTAAGGAGAGAATAAAGGTTATTACACCAGGCCACCGAGGCCAGTGTTCTATGAGGATGATACTATTTTGGTGCTTAAGACACACACTTAAAGAGTCCTTCACACAGCTCTCTGTGTGGAATGCAGAGTGGTGTGTATGTGTTTGTTTTGGAGGCAGGCAGACGACCACTAAGAGAAGGTGGTGAGGGAGGAGTGGAGGGTCTCTAATGTGTTCATGTGGGCTGCTGGACTCACTCCGGAAACCCCCTCCTCTTCTCAGGCCCTTTACAGTGTCTGTGACCAGGTCTTGCAGTTCCACGCACAAATTAACAGGACAGCCAGCTGGCCAGCCAGGGCCTCGGCTGTGGAGCTGTGAGCTGGGCCTGTGGATCTCTGGAGCTGGGCATAGGGATCAGGTTTTCAGAGAAACTGGCCACAGAGAGCGAGAGAGGGCACTGCTGCGGAGTGCACCAACTGTTTTTCTTCTCCCCACTGCAGGCAAAGGCATCAGATCAGTATGATAAATATTTGCAGGCCAATTCCAACACAGCGGCAAAACATTATTTGAGAGACTTTCATGTGGCTCTCTAGATGCTAAACACAGTTTCCTAAGGCTGGGACGAATAAAGCAACATCATTCAGGTTTCAACTACAACAAGACTGCTCTTCTGAGGACTCTTTCCCCTGAAGATATAACTTGCTACAGTCTGCAGCTCCCTCCTTCTCCTTAGGAGAAAGTTAATATCAGCCTGACAGCATGGCCTTTCCCCTGGGGAGGAAACAGGGTGACCAGAGCCCATTGTGCTCCACTGTGTGGGGCCTGGCTGGGACAGACGGAGCCTGCATCTCAAATGCCACCTTGTTCCTTATGTAGTGCACTACTTTTGACCACGGACGGCCCTTAGGGGTGCCATTTGGGATGCAGACAGACAGAGAGGAGGGAAGGGGAGATCACATATCTGACAGAGGGCCAGGGATGTAAGGACTATATCCATGTTGCTTAGTCCCCAATCCGATCATTACAGCAGCTTTGCTCATACATGAAATTGTAACGACACAACAGAACTTTAAGAATGGTTAAATGTGTCTGGAGGGAGAAAAGGGTCTGAGATTCCAGATAGAGAGAAGTGGGTGGAGTACGCTTACTACAACAAAATGACTCACAGAGGAAAATGAGTGCCATTTGAATCATTGACTCATTGAGTCTGTATGAGCAGGGCAGCTCAGTGTCTAAGCTTTGATCCTCCATGTCGCAGCCAGACCTGTGCTCACTGCTACAGGGCACTGTAATCTGCCCTGAATGCCTCCCATTCAGCCGGCCGGCATTAAGTCCTGTCAGGTGAAAGTGAGGAGAACCCAAAACAGACTGCCTCAGATCACAGTTATCCGGGATGCTTGAGACATCCCTACCCCTGAACCCTAACCGGAACCTTAACCCCTACCCTTAACCATAAATCCCAACCGAACCCTTACCATAACCATTTTAAATCTCAACTTCAATGGGGAATGGACATCCCAAGGATCCCGAATAGCAATTACCCTCTGGTCACCCCAGAGGGGCTTCCTTAAAGCTGCCATAAGTGCAGGTTGTGGAGGATGATACTGCATTCCTCGAGCGCTTTCTCCACGTGGCCCGAGAACAGAGGGGGGCATTGAGCACTCCTGTCCGGGTGGGAGGGGTGGGGGAGAGGGAGGGGACGCTGAGGACGTGGATGATGGGCGTCCCTGGGTGCACAAGTCAGTGAGTGGGAGCCTTTCCTTAAAGCTGAGAGAGGGCTCAAAAAGGGGCTCAGAGGGAGAAGAGCTGGCTGCCTGCCTGTCAGAAATCATATGGGCTGTGTACTCTACAGTAAGGTCCTGTTTATCACATACCCTCTCAGCAGGACAGGCAGCTCTCTGGGCTGGCACTCTAGCCCTGTTGACACTTATGCTAAGTTGTGCAGGTGTACACGGCCATGTTTCCCTCTCCTTCACACCGGTGCGAATAACCCCGAGCTGATTTATAGAGGACGTCAGATCTCTGTGCATCTGCCAGGAATGGAAGCTCAAAGCAAACCTACACTGCTTTGTGGATAAACATTTTGACACAAATCCCAGGATAATATGGAAGTGATGTGGTTATTTGGATATATACTGGACAAAAATACAAACACAACATGTAAAGTGTTGGTCATGTTTCATGAGCTGAAATAAAAGTTCCCAGAAATGTTCCATATGTGCAAAAAGTCTATTTCTCTCAAATTGTGTGCGCAAATGTTTTTACATCCCTGTTAGCTGAGCATTTCTCCTTTACCAAGAGAATCCATCCACCTGACAGGTATGGCATATCAAGAACTTAATTAAACAGCATGATCATTACACAGGTGCATCGTGTGCTGGGGACAATAAAAGGCTCCTCTAAAATGTGCTGTTTTGAAACAACACAATGCCAAAGATGTCTCAAGTTTTGAGGGAGCGTGCAATTGGTATGCTGATTGCAATAATGTCCACCAGAGCTGTTGCCAGAACATTTAATGTTCATTTCTCTACCATAAGCCACCTCCAACATCATTTTAGAGAATTTGGCAGTATGTCCAACCAGCCTCACAACTGCAGACCACGTGTAAAATGAGCCAGTCCAGGACCTCCACATCCGGCTTCTTCACCTGTGGGATTGTTTGGGACCAGCCACCCGACACAGCTGATGAAACTGGGTTTGCACAACCAAAGAATTTCTGCACACTACTGTCAGAAACCGTCTCTGGGAAGCTCATCTGCTTGCTCGTCGTCCTCACCAGGGTCTTGACCTGACTGTTCGGCATCGTAACCGTCTTCAGTGGGCAAATGCACACCTTCGATGGCCACTGGCATGCTGGAGAAGTGTGCTCTTCACGGATGAATCCCCGTTTCAACTGCCCCATGCCCCATGGTGGCAGTGGGGTTATGGTATGGGCAGGCTTAAGCTAAGGACAACGAACACAATTTTATCAATGGCAATTTGAATGCACAGAGATACCATGACGAGATCCTGAGGCCCATTGTCGTGCCATTCATCCACCGCCATCACCTCATGTTTCAGCATGATAACGCACATCCCCATGTCACAAGGATATGTACACAATTCCTGGAAGATGAAAATGTCCCAGTTCTTTAACGTTCAGCATACTCACCAGACATGTCACCCATTGAGCATGTGTGGGATGCTCTGGATCTACGTGTATGACAGTGTGTTCCAGTTCCCACCAATATCCAGCAACTTCACACAGCCATTAAAGAGGAGTGGGACAACATTCCACAGGCCACAATCAGCAGCATGATTAATTCTATGCGAAGGAGATGTGTCACACTACATGAGGCAAATTGTGGTCACACCAAATACTGACTGGTTTTCTGATCCCAGCTCCTACCCTTTTTTTAAGGTATCCGTGACCAACAGATACATATCTCTATTCCCAGTCATATGAATCCATAGATTAGGGCCAAATTAATTCATTTAAATTCACTGATTTCCTTATATGAACTTTAATTCAGTAGAATCTTACAAATTGTTACATGCTGCATTTATATTTTTGCTCAGTGTATTTATTACACAGCTTGTTAGTTATTTCAAAACATGATCAGTAGAATTTCCTCTAGATAAGAAAAGATTAAACCAACTAACCAATCTATCAATCTTACCTTGGGCTCAGGATTGCCAGTCATGGTCTTGAGCAGCTGGTGGAGGTGGGGCCAGTTGCCTTGAGAGTACCAGCCAGGCTTGTCCAGGGATGGCAGTCCTTCGCTCTCCTCCACATCATTCACTACAGCCAGGAAAAAGACAACAACAACCAAAGTCACCACACAGATCGACTACACTGTTTAGCGACATGAACATACACGACCACACCGCTTAGCACACAATCACAACACCGAGTCCACAAGCAAATGTGACACCTTTCAGGAAACTAGGCGTATGTTGCGTGTCACTACTTCACAGGAGAGGCATTTGAACGTAAACTTAAAAAAAAAAAATCAAAGCGCATTTTTTGGGGGGCAGAAATGCATTCTGGAATATTTCATGTGCCTTCACAACAAACGTGTATGCCATCTGTAAATATGAATAAAATGGTGGAATTACAAGCCTAGTTGGTTTAGCCACGGAAAAAGGCAGGAACCTTTCCACTAGCTATGATTGGCTGAGATATTGGATGGGTTGGACATGCCGAGAGATTAGTTCGGATTTGTCTACCATGTAGCGCACTTCTGTCTATAACATGAGCTGGTCAGTATCGGTAGGTAATCTTTTCTAACAGATGTTTATTTTAAGATATAATGTAGAACTGCAAAAGTGTTGTTCTCCACTTTCTGGAGGACCGAGTTTTGAATATAGTGGAATGCCCGGTGGAATTAGAGTACGATAGCTAAGGAGATGGAGAAAATTCTGTTATTTGATTGCAAATATGCAGAGGGAGTTGAAAAAAGAACACACAGAAGGCTGTTGTATAAAACACCTGTATCCAGATTACATCTTCAAACTAAGGGGAACCATGGCATCCGTGACCGATAGGGAGAAGCGTCCATATCCATGTATATGGGTAGGATAGTCTTGCTAGCTACATTTTCAGATGTTATATGTTTCTAATTTTGACAGAAAGTAGTTTAAATTTCAAGTTAAAGCGTACGGTTAGCTGGCTGGCTCGCTAGCTAACATTACGTATATGATCTGTGGAGTAATATTATTAATATCTCGGAGCCATTTGCATTGCTAGTTATAGCCTAATGTTAGCCATCTAACACTGAAACTGGTTGGCTAGCTGGCTACCTGCAGTTTCATGCAAGGTAGTAACGTTAGGAGTTGGGATTATGGTTCTTTGTTTAGCTAGCTAGCTACATGCCTAAACAACATACCCTACTTTGTAAGTAACCATTTCACTACACCTTCTGTATCCTGTGCATGTGACAAATTAACTTTGATTTTATTTGATATAGTATGTGTTTACCAGAGACGGTAATGAGACCTGCACCAAAGTCAAATTAGGATATAACGTTAGGCCAATGAGACAGTGTCTACATTCTAAGATTTCTTTGGTAAAGTTTATTTTCCAGAAACAATGAAGACCGTGTCAAGCCATATGGTCCTTCTGTAGCTCAGTTGGTAGAGCATGGCGCTTGTAACGCCAGGGTAGTGGGTTCGATCCCCGGGACCACCCATACGTAGAATGTATGCACACATGACTGTAAGTCGCTTTGGATAAAAGCGTCTGCTAAATGGCATATATTATTATTATTATTATTATTATATGATATGGTCATTATTTGAACTGGCTAGCCAGCTAACTTAACATTAGATAGCTAGCTAACAAGCTAGAAAAGAACGAAAACATTGTTTAGAAAGTAGCTTTTATTTGCCTGGTTTGCTTGATTGACATATCCTAAATTCATTTTTAAAATGGGTGATTTATTGACTATTTTGGACCACGAGGCCGCTGATGTCATGCAGCCTGTACTTTTTGTGGTTAGTACATGGCCTCACATGTGAATCCTTAAAGAGATGGCTGGGGCTAAGGCTTAAGAGAGTGTGTACGATGCTAAATGAGTGTAGACTAAAATGAGCTCTCCAGTAGGTTTACCAAAAATTCAAGGGCCATTTTCTCAAAAGTGAGGTTACAAGTTTATCAACTTTCAAAGCAGAATTACTTTCCAATTGTTCCTCAACTGTAGTGTATGATATACCATTTTCTAGCTCAGTATTTACTTTTCCAAAGTAAAAAACACTATTTCAAATTTTGCTACATAAGACCGAATTGAGCCAGTCGGTAAAAAATATGGATTCTAACAAATATGGATACTATCATATACAGTGCCTTGCGAAAGTATTCGGCCCCCTTGAACTTTGCGACCTTTTGCCACATTTCAGGCTTCAAACATAAAGATAAAACTTTTGTGAATAATTTTGCACGCCCAATTTTTCAGTTTTTAATTTGTTAAATTTTTTTGAAATATCCAATAAATGTCGTTCCACTTCATGATTGTGTCCCACTTGTTGTTGATTCTTCACAAAAAAATACAGTTTTATATCTTTATGTTTGAAGCCTGAAATGTGGCAAAAGGTCGCAAAGTTCAAGGGGGCCGAATACTGTCGCGAGGCACTGTACATCACTTGTGAGGGATAAAAGTAACTAATTTAAAATAGATTTTTCACAGGTGTCTAATTGGAGCTACTGTACTTCCATGAGTATGTTTCCTAAACAGATATAGTGCACTACTTTTGAACAGGGCATACATGGATCTGTGTAGGGAATAACGTGCCATTTGGGACACAACCATGTAGGCTCGTCTGCTTCCGCCTTTTTCAGGCACTCACTCACAGAAGTCACACATTATACAGGAAAGTGTGTCAATGACCTCATGGAAGCATTTACAGTTCATAAATAACACCCAATGATCTTTCCAAACTTCAGGAACAACATGGTTTATGTCTTAATGCTCAACAACAGCCAAGTACTTTTCACTAAGAGAAAAAGTCTATATCTATATAGTCAATCCTGGTTGACTGGAGGGGGTTTTGGCCTGCTTGATTGGGCTGCTGCTGGTTAGCAAAAACCACAGTCTGTTTCAGTTTGTGCAAGGGGGTAGTGGAGCATAGCCAATACAAGATACAGAGAAGCTGGAATCTAAACTGCACCACACAATTCTCACAGCATTACTCACACAATAGTAACTGCTGGGAGGGAGGCCCCAGAAAGTTCCTTGAAAACAAATTGAATGTTTAGCTGAACTCAGTAAAAGAGCTTAGGCCTACTGGAATCTCCATTGTGTAAATATAACTGTATAAACTTTTATTCATATTGAGTTTCATCTTCAAAGTCCTTGTGCCTGGCTTAACTGATTGGTGCTTAAGACCAGCAGCAGGAAAACCTCTACTTTCATTTGTTAAAACGACAGCCCTGGACAAAGTCGGCTGCAGGTTCAAATCAAACTATTTGTCACATGCGCTGAATATAAGAAATGTAAACTTTACCGTGAAATGCTTACTTACAAGCCCTTAACCAACAGCGCAGTTCAAGAAGAAGAAAATATTTACCAAGTAGGCTAAAATAAATAGTAACACTATTTACTGGGGCCACCGGAACCGAGTGTGCGGGGGCACAGGCTAGTTGAGGTAATCTGTATATGTAGCTGGGGGCGAAGTGACTATGCATAGGTAACAAACAAACAGCGAGTAGCAGCAGCGTACAAAGGGGGGGGGCAGTGTAAATTGTCCGGTGGCAATTTAAAAAAAAGTTCAGCAGTCTTATGGCTTGGGGGTAGAAGCTGTTGAGGAGCATTTTGGTCCTAGACTTGGCGCTCCGTTACCACTTGCTGTGCGGTAGCAGAGAACAGTCTATAACCTGGAGTCTCTGACCATTTTATGGGCTTTCCTCTGACACCGCCTATTATATAGGTCCTGGATGGCAGCTTGGCCCCAGTGATGAACTGGGCCGTACGCACCACCCCCTGTAGCGCCTTACGTTCAGATGCCGAGCAGTTTCCATACCAGATGGTGATGCAACCAGTCAGGATGCTCTCGATGGGGCAGCTGTAGAACCTTTTGAGGATCTGGGGACCCATGCCATATCTTTTCAGTCTCCTGAGGGGGAAAAGTTGTTGTCGTGCCCTCTTCACAACTGTCTTGGTGTGTTTGGACCATGATAGTTTGTTTGTGATGTGGACACCAAGGAACTTGAAACTCTCGACCCGCTCCACTACAGCCCCGTTGATGTTAATAGGGGCCTGTTCGGCCCCGCCTTTTCCTGTAGTCCACGATCAGCTCTTATGTCTTGCTCACATTGAGGGAGAGGCAGTTGTCCTGGCACCACACTGCCAGGTCTCTGACCTCCTCCTTGTAGGTGATCAGGCCTACCAGTGTTGTGTCATCAGCAAACTTAATGATGGTGTTGGAATCGTGTTTGGCCACACAGTCGTGGGTGACCAGGGAGTACAGGAGGGGACTAAATACACACACCCTTGAAGGGCCCCAGTGTTAAGGATAAGCTTAGCAGACGTTGATCTGTTGGGGCGATATGCGAACTGGAGTGGGTCTAGGGTGTCCGGGAGGATGCTGTTGATGTGAGCCATGACCAGCCTTTCAAAAGCACTTCATGGCTACCAACGTGAGTGCCACAGGGCGGTAATCATTTAGGCAGGTTACCTTCGCTTCCTTGGGCACAGGGTGGTCCTTGGGCACGATGGTGGTCTGCTTGAAACATGTAGGTATTACAGACTCGGTCAGGGAGAGGTTGAAAATGTCATTGATGACCCTTCACAGTTGGTCCGCGCGTGCTTTGAGTGCACGTCCTGGTAATCCGTCTGGCCCAGCAGCATTGTGAATGTTGACCTGTTTAAAGGTTTTGTTCACATCGACTACCAAGAGCGTTATCACACAGTCATCTAGAACAGCTGGTGCTCTCGTGCATGCTTCAGTGTTGCTTGCCTCAAAGCGAGCATAAAAGGCATTAAGCTCATCTGGTAGGCTCGCGTCACTGGGCAGCTGGTGTCTGGGTTTCCCTTTATAGTCCGTAATAGTTTTCAAGCCCTGCCACATCTGATGAGCGGCAGAGCAGGATTCAATCTTAATCCTGTATTGACGCTTTGCTTGTTTGATGGTTCGTCTGAGGGTATAGCGGGTTTTCCTATAAACGTCCGGAATTAGTCTCCCGCTCCTTGAAAGCGGCAGACTACCTGTTATGTGAGTGCAGCAAGAAGCCAAGGTGAGTTGCTAGCTAGCATTAAACTTAACTTACAAAAAACAATCAATCTTAACATAATCACTAGTTAAACTAGTAATGTCATCAACCATGTGTAGTTATCTAGCTTGTCCTGCGTTGCATATAATCGATGCGGTGCCTGTTAATTTATCATCGAATCACAGCCTACTTTGCCAAACGAGTGATGATTTAACAAGCACATTCATGAAAAAAACAGTCGTTGCACCAATGTGTACCTAACCGTAAACATCAATACCTTTCTTAAAATGAATACACAAGTATATATTTTTTAAACATGCATATTTAGTTAATATTACCTGCTAAAATGAATTTATTTTAACTAGGGAAATTGTGTCACTTCTCTTGCGTTCCGTGCAAGCAGAGTCAAAGTATATGCAGTAGTTTGGGCCACCTGGCTCGTTGCGAACTGTGTGAAGACCATTTCTTCCTAACAAAGACCGTAATTAATTTGCCAGAATTGTACATAATTATGACATAACATTGAAGGTTGTGCAATGTAACAGGAAAATTTAGACTTAGGGATGCCACCCGTTAGATATAATACGGAACGGTTCCGTATTTCACTGACAGAATAAACTTTTTGTTTTCGAAATGATAGTTTCCGGATTTGACCATATTAATGACCTAAGGCTCGTATTTCTGTGTGTTATTATGTTATAATTAAGTCTATGATTTGATATTTGATAGAGTAGTCTGACTGAGAAGTGTAGGCAGCAGCAGGATCGTAAGCATTCATTCAAACACTTTCGTGCATTTGCCAGCAGCTCTTCTGCTGTGCGTCGAGCTGTTTATGACTTCAACTCCCGAGATTAGGCTGGTGTAAACGATGTGAATTGGCTAGCTAGTTAGTGGGGTACGCGCTAACAGCGTTTCAATCGGTGACGTCACTCGCTCTGAGACCTTGAAGTAGTTGTCTCCCTTGCTCTGCAAGGGCCACGGCCCGTGTGGAGCGATGGGTAATGATGCTTCGAGGGTGGCTGTTGTCGATGTGTCCCTGGTTCGGGGCAAGGAGAGGGACCGACGCTATTCTGTTACACTGGCAATACTATAGTGCCTATAAGAACATCCAATAATCAAAAGGTCTATGAAATACAAATGGTATAGAGAGAAATAGTCCTATAATTCCTATAATAACTACAACCTAAAACTTCTTACCTGGGAATATTGAAGACAAGGAACCACCAGCTTTCATATGTTCTCAAGTTCAAGGAACTTAAACGTTAGCTTTTTTACATGGCACATATTGCACTTTCACTTTCTTCTCCAACACTTTGTTTTTGCATTATTTAAACCAAATTGAACATGTTTCATTATTTATTTGAGGCTAAATTGATTTTATTGATGTATTATATTAAGTTAAAATAAAAGAGTTCATTTAGTATTGTTGTAATTGTCATTAATACAAATAAATAAATAAATACGCCGATTAATCGGTATCGGCTTTTTTTTGTTCTCCAATAACCAGTATCGGTACTGGCGTTGAAAAATCATAACTGGTCAACCTCTAGTCCACGGTGAGTAATAGCTTTTCTGATGTACAGAACTTATTTTCATTCATAAGATACGGTAGCAGCAACATTATGTACACAATAAGTTAAAAAAATTTTTACACAAAACGCAAAAAAAATTACAAAATAGCACAATTGGTTGGGAGAATGTAAAACATCAGCCATGTTCTTCGGCGCCATCTTTTAGACACTGTTGTTGATACGTTCGATTTGATATAAATATTGTGGCAGAAGATAGAAAGCAGAGATTTGGGGGTGCGGACTCTCGCGTGCACACACACACACACACACACACACACACACACACACACACACACACACACACACACACACACACACACACACACACACACACACACACACACAGCTGTGAGGACGTATGGACCTTGACAGAAGATGGAATGAGAAGTATGTGGTCTCTGGAAGACCACAACTGAGCACAAAAACACATATTTCTATCTCTGAGTTCCCCTCCAGATTAGAATGTGAAATCCGGTGGCGTTTTCATTGTAACCAAAGTGAGGCTGTATGCACAAGGCAAATATTTAGAGAGACCTGGCCTGGCTGACATCCTTTGGACAAATGACCGCTGAAGGAAGGTCATGTTTAATACGAGACTAGGAGGAGTCTGACACCAGCAGCCAAAGTAAAGAATCCATTTCTAAAATCTCTTAGTCGAATACAGTACCTGGCAGGAACTGGGCTCTTCTTAAGGAGTAGATCATGTTATTATGTCCTGTATAAGACTAGAGCTCATTGCCTTACAGTATGTGTCCCAGTCCATCAACTTAAAGCTCATGTTGAAAAAAATCTCAAATGGGGTTTTACATTTTTTCGGTAGGTACAGAATTAGTGAGCTTTTGAATTATCAATGGACATAAAACTGCACACACAAAACTGTTGTGGTGACATGATTAGCAACCTGCTGATAGTCGCTAGCTTAGCTTTGAGCTGTACTTGTCAGCTCTTTATGTGATCAACTTGACAGGCAAATACAGCAACACCATTGGAACATAATAACTGAGGCAAAATAAGTGACAGTGATGCTGTATCCAAAAAAGCCCCAAGGCATACAGTATCTCTGCTACATTATGGAATAAGATCTCTCCCAGTATCTCTGCTACATTATGGAATAAGATCTCTCCCAGTATCTCTGCTACATTATGGAATAAGATCTCTCCCAGTATCTCTGCTACATTATGGAATAAGATCTCTCCCAGTATCTCTGCTACATTATGGAATAAGATCTCTCCCAGTATCTCTGCTACATTATGGAATAAGATCTCTCCCAGTATCTCTGCTACATTATGGAATAAGATCTCTCCCAGTATCTCTGCTACATTATGGAATAAGATCTCTCCCAGTATCTCTGCTACATTATGGAATAAGATCTCTCCCAGTATCTCTGCTACATTATGGAATAAGATCTCTCCCAGTATCTCTGCTACATTATGGAATAAGATCTCTCCCAGTATCTCTGCTACATTATGGAATAAGATCTCTCCCAGTATCTCTGCTACATTATGGAATAAGATCTCTCCCAGTATCTCTGCTACATTATGGAATAAGATCTCTCCCAGTATCTCTGCTACATTATGGAATAAGATCTCTCCCAGTATCTCTGCTACATTATGGAATAAGATCTCTCCCAGTATCTCTGCTACATTATGGAATAAGATCTCTCCCAGTATCTCTGCTACATTATGGAATAAGATCTCTCCCAGTATCTCTGCTACATTATGGAATAAGATCTCTCCCAGTATCTCTGCTACATTATGGAATAAGATCTCTCCCAGTATCTCTGCTACATTATGGAATAAGATCTCTCCCAGTATCTCTGCTACATTATGGAATAAGATCTCTCCCAGTATATCTGCTACATTATGGAATAAGATCTCTCCCAGTATCTCTGCTACATTATAGAATAAGATCTCTCCCACATTATAGAATAAGATCTCTCCCAGTATCTCTGCTACATTATGGAATAAGATGTCCCAGTATCTCTGCTACATTATGGAATAAAATCTCTCCCAGTATCTCTGCTACATTATGGAATAAGATCTCTCCCAGTATCTCTGCTACATTATAGAATAAGATCTCTCCCAGTATCTCTGCTACATTATGGAATAAGATCTCTCCCAATATCTCTGCTATAGTATGGAATAGCAGCAGCCACTGACTGAGGCTATATCTGCCAACGTGGCGAGGGCTGGAGGAGGTATGAATATTTGAGTGACTGGGTCATTGTGTTACATACATACCGCATCCATTCCTGGCAGGCACGCAGTCCAGATGGGGGAGCCTACCAGAGTTTGTGCACACCTTTAGGAACTGACCGTGATTAAATATCAGGTGCCTGAGCAGGAAAACTATGATCACGTGTGGATAACAGATCAAATTAGAAATACTGACAGCTAATATGAACCTAGTTTAAACCCTAATATGTCTTCAAGTAGAGGTGGTGTGATGGTCACCACCTGTCTTGATGCTAGTTTATCTTACTAGTTTCAGAAGAGATTTGATTTGAGTTTGGGTTTTATCTTCTGGAAGACAACTCCACAAGTAGTGCTTTTCTCATCCTAAAAAAGGGAAATAATTTGCAGTAACCATCATCATGAGATTCCACTAGGCTATAAAGTCCACAGCCCTGTAATGCTCTTTATGATGTCGGCAGAGAGCTGATCTACAGTGTTTACTGTTGGTGGAGTGTACTGTACGTATGGTTCTGATGGTTTCCTGGGAGGTGGGATCCTGTATGGACAGGCAGACATACAGACAGGCAGGGAAGCAGGTACTCACCCAGGGTCCTGAAGGGCCTCTGTTGGGGCACCAGTGAGAAGAATCCAGGCTTCAAGGCGTTGGTGATGATGATGTCAAACAGCTCCTCCCAGTCCTTCCTGCAACAGCCAATGAGAAACAAACCCCTGATTATTAAAATACATCAGCAAATACGGTGAAATCAAAACCTGGCCGCTATCCAATTGGATTTGTGTTGCACACAAAAACTCTTACTTGAACTAAACATTGGCGATTTGATGAAAAACATTAACCATAAACAGTGTATTTATGAAAAGAGCATGAGGAAAATGTTAAGGAACATCTTAAGGATCTGCCCCCTTTTTTTGCGCCTAAAATGTCATAGCCAAATCTAACTGCCTTCAGCTCAGGACCTGAAGCAAGAATATGCATATTTTTTGGATCCCATTTGAAAGGAAACACTTGAGACGTTTGTGGAAATGTGAAATGCATGTAGGACAATATAACACATTAGATCTGGTAAAAGATACAAAGAAAAAAAGTGTTTTTTTTTGTACCATCATCTTTGCAATGCAAGAGAAAGGCAATCATGTATTATTCCAGCCCAGGCACAATTGAGATTTTGGCCACTAGATGGCAGCAGTGTATGTGCAATGTTTTAGACTGATCCAATGAACCATTGCATTTCTGTTCAAAATATTGTATCAAGACTGCCCAAATGTGGCTAATTGGTTAAAAAATAACTATTAATAAAATTCATAAACTGTGCACTCTCCTCAAACAATAGCATGGTATTATTTCACTGTTATAGCTACTGTAAATTGGACAGTGCAGTTAATCTAACTTCTCTAGGGTAGGGGGCAGCATTCAGAATTTTGGATGAAAAGCATGCCCAAATTAAGGAACAGACTGAGAAAAACAAACTCAGGCCAAAAAAGACATACACTCATGGTAATTATTAACACTGGCTTAGTGTTAGCATCACGCTCCACGCACTAGCAGACATTCAGACCAGGGTCGCATGCTGTCGCCAGGAGTTTACCTGGACCTCCTCTCTGCTGACCTGGCTAGAGCTGATGGGGATTACACTATGAGAGAGAGACCTCTCACTGAAGCCCTACGTGGTCAGGTACAGTACTTACCCCGAGTGGAGGCCCAGGATCATTCAGAGCACTGCCTTTTGATATAAAACTAACAATTCTAAAGCTAGGTCATATGCATGCAGGACCTCATCTGTCTCAGAGTCATACACCCTGGCAGCTTCATTAAATAGTACCCGCAAAACACCCGTCTCAATGTCAATAGTGAAGAGACGTGATGCTGGCCTTCTTGGCAGATTTGCGAAGAAATAGCCATACCTCCGACTGGCCAATAAAAATAAAATATGATGGGAAAAAGAACAGACACTGGACAGAGGAACTCTGCCTAGAAGGCCAGCATCCCGGAGTTGCCTCTTCACTGTTGACGTTGAGACTGGTGTTTTGTGGGTACTATTTAATGAAGCTGCCAGTTGAGGACTTGTGGGGTGTCTGTTTCTCAAACCAGACACTAATGTACTTGTCCTCATGCTCAGTTGTGCACTGGGGCCTCCCACTCCTCTTTCTATTCTGGTTAGAGACAGTTTGCACTGTTCTGTGAAGGGAGTAGTACACCGCGTTGTACGAGATCTTCAGTTTCTTGGCAATTTCTCGCATGGAATAGCCTTCATTTTTCAGAACAAGAATAGATTACTTTGTTTCTGGCCATTTTGAGCCTGTAATCGAACCCACAAATGCTGATGCTCCAGATACTCAACTAGTCTAAAGAAGGCCAGTTTTAACGCTTCCTTAATTAGGACAACAGTTTTCAGCTGTGTTAACACAATTGCAAAATGTTTTTCTAATGCTCAATTAGCCTTTTTCAATTATAAACTTAGATTAGCTAACACAACCTGCCATTGGAACACAGGAGTGATTGTTGCGGATAATGGGCCTATGTACATCTATGTAGATATCCCATTAAAAATCAGCCGTTTCCAGCTATAATAGTAATTTACAACATTAACAATGTCTACACTGTATTTCTGATCAATTTTATGGTATTTTAATGGACAGATACTGTGCTTTTCTTTCAAAAACAAGGACATTTCTAAGTGACCCCAAACTTTTGAACAGCAGTGTACATACATACATATACACACTTTCTTTAGAATATACAGTGGCTTGTGAAAGTATTCACCCCACTTGACAATTTTCCTGTTTTGTTGCCTTACAACCTGGAAATAAAATATATTTTTTTGGGGGGGGTTGTATCATTTGATTTACACAACATGCCTACCACTTTGAAGATGCAAAATATTTTTTATTGTGAAACAAACAAGAAATAAGACAAAAAAACTGAAAACTTGAGCGTGCATAACTATTCACCCCCCCAAAGTCAATACTTTGTAGAGCCACATTTTACAGCAATTACAGCTGCAAGTCTCTTGGGGTATGTCTCTATAAGCTTGCCACATCTCGCCACTGGGATTTTTGCCCTTTCGTCAAGGCACTACAGCTCCAGCTCCTTTAAGTTGGATGGGTTCCGCTGGTGTACAGCAATCTTTCAGTCATACCACATATTCTCAATTAGATTGAGGTCTGGGCATTGACTAGGCTATTCCAAGCCATTTAAATGCTTCCCTTTAAACCACTTGAATGTTGCTTTAGCAGTATGCTTAGGTTTATTGTCCTGCTGGAAGGTGATCCTCCGTCCCAGTCTCAAATCTCTGGAAGACAAACAGGTTTCCCTCAATAATATTTAGCGCCATCCATCATTCCTTCAATTCTGACCAGTTTCCCAGTCCCTGCTGATTAAAAACATCCCCACAACATGATGCTGCCACCACCATGCTTCACAGTGATGGTGTTCTTGGGGTGATGAGAGGTGTTGGGTTTGCGCCAGACATAGCGTTTTCCTTGATAGCCAAAAAGCTACATTTTAGTCTCATCTGACCAGAGTACATTGTTCCATATGTTTGGGGACTATCCCACATGACTTTTGGCAAACACTTTAAGCAATGGCTTTTTTCTGGCCGCTCTTCTGTGAAGCCCAGCTCTGTGGAGTGTACGGCTTAAAGTGGTCCTATGGACAGATACTCCAATCTCCGCTGTGGAGTTTTGCAGCTCATCTTTGGTCTCTTTGTTGCCTCTCTGATTAATGCCCTCCTTGCCTGGTCTGTGAGTTTTGGTGGGCGGCCCTCTCTTGTCAGGTTTGTTGTGGTGCCATTTCTTTCCATTTTTTAATAATGGATTTAATGGTGCTCCATGGAATGTTCAAAGTTTCTGATATTTCTTTTATAACCCAACCCTGATCTGTACTTCTCAACAACTCTGTCCCTGACCCGTTTGGAGAGCTCCTTGGTCTTCATGGAGCCACTTGCTTGGTGGTGCCCCTTGCTTAGTGGTGTTGCAGACTCTGGGGCCTTTCAGAACAGGTGTATATAGATTGCACACAGGTGAACTTTATTAAATAAATTATGTGACTTCTGAAGGTAATTGGTTGCACCAGATCTTATTTAGGGGCGTCATAGCAAAGAGGGTGAATACATATATCAAAGTTTATTTGTCACGTGCGCCGAATACAACAGGTTACAGTGAAATGCTTACTTACAGGCTCTAACCTGTAAGTAAGTGCAAAAAAGGTATTAGGTGAACAATAGGTAAGTAAAGAAATAAAACAGTAAAAAGACAGTGAGAAATAACAATAGCGAGGCTACATACAGCTGTGAGGCTATAAAAGTAACGAGGCTACATACAGACACCGGTTAGTCAGACTGATTGAGGTAGTATGTACATGTAGATATGATTAAAGTGATTATGCATATATGATGAACAGAGAGTAGCATTAGCATAAAAGAGGGGTTGGCGGGTGGCGGGACATAATGCAGATAGCCCGGTTAGCCAATGTGCGGGAGCACTGGTTGGTCGGCCCAATTGAGGAAGAATGTACATGAATGTATAGTTAAAGTGACTATGCATGTATGATAAACAGAGAGTAGCAGCAGCGTAAATGAGGGGTTGTACACACAATGCAAATAGTCCGGGAAGCCATTTAATTACCTGTTCAGGAGTCTTATGGCTTGGGGGTAAAAACTGTTGAGAAGCCTTTTTGTCCAAGACTTGGCACTCCGGTACCGCTGGCCATGTGGTATTAGAGAGAACAGTCTATGACTGGGGTGGCTGGGGTCTTTGGCAATTTTTAGGGCCTTCCTCTGACACCGCCTGGTGTAGAGGTCCTGGATGGCAGGCAGCTTAGCCCCAGTGATATACTGTATTGGGCCGTACGCACTACCCTCTGCAGCCACAACCGTGCTCTCGATGTTGCAGCTGTAGAACCTTTTGAGGATCTCAGGACCCATGCCCAATCTTTTTAGTTTCCCGTGGGGGAATAGGCTTTGTTGTGCCCTCTTCACGACTGTCTTGGTGTGTTTGGACCATTCTAGTTTGTTGTTGATGTTGTAACGGTTTTGACTTGAGGTTATTATTTATAGGGGTGCCAGGTAGGTTGTGCCTACCAGAGAAAACATTAGTTTCTCCTTTTAGTTTGGGTGGGAATGAGTCCCATCTGGTCCGTCAAGTCTACACCAATACAAAGGACGTATGTAAAAGTCAGGATGGAAATAAACTTTTCATAAACCCTTAAAACATTGAAAAGAAATTCAAAAACAATTATATTCTGTTGCGTGGGTTGTATTAGCAACAACAATGATTACACACATATATAATAATATCACAATGAGTTCTGGTTCCTCCAGAAATGTCCTGTACCTCGGGCCTAAAAAGAGTCCTGCCCGGTAAAGGAGTTCAGTGAACTCAAGTGACTTTTGTCTCGCGATGTTTGTCCGTTCGTTCCGTGTAGCGTAAACCCAGTATTAAACATACAATCAATATAACAATTACTTTACCACAGAACCTTAAAGCGGATCAACTCTTAATTAAGTCCTCAACTACCACTAACTACCCAAATCACAGTATACATCACATCCAAACAAATGAAATACCGTATACAAAAAGGTGGTAGTCAGTCGGTCAGTCAGACAATCCAATCCGCCAATAGATCTCCAGCGGAGAAAGGCCACGAAGAACGGAGAGGTGTAGTCCAGGGACGCAAAGAGTGGATCCGATCCTGGGTAAACTCTCTTAGGCTACAAAACACACGTTTAACGGCAACAAAACAAACGGAATAGAGAAGCTTCGGAACAGAGGGTTGAACACATCCTCATGCACGTCTCCATCACAACCCCCCTTTTGCGCAGCTGATACTGGCTATTTAATTGGGAATTAAAGGGAAAGTGCCCTATTGGAAGGAGCTGCACTGAGACGGTTCAGAAAAATTCAGGGCCGTCACACACCCCCTCCCCTGGAAAAAGCCGACCATTGCCCTGGAAGGCACATCTTGGTCGGGGAAACCGAGAAAGGTCTCCTCATCGCTTTCCTCTACAAAAAGATTCATTACTTTTTGCAGCTCACGCTCCTCAGCTGAGGAGTCACAGGCCTTAAGGTGCGAGACTTCTGGGTCTGGGAATCCGAGAAAAGTATCCTCACTATCCTCTTCAAAGATATCCAGGACCTTGCGGCGCTCAATCGCCTCCAATTCCTCAGCCGAGGGTAACAGGCCTTAAGGCGTGAGACATGGACGATGCGCATATCTTCACCTGTGTCCTCTTTCACCACTCGGTAGTTCAAAGGGCCCATCTGCTCCACAATCCTATATGGTCCTTGCCATTTAGGAGCGAGCTTGGCCGAGAAGAATTGTTCAGCTTTCGAGTAAGGATGAGAGCGAAGCCACACCCGATCACGAAGCTGGAACTGCATGTCTCGTCTGTTCTTATCATAATTTCTCTTCTGCTTGAGTCGAGCCTGGATCATGTTCTTTGAGACAAGAGCTCTCAAGTCATGGAGATGGCCTACCTGGTCATAGCAAGCAGCGTCTGGAGTAAGCTGCTGGGGCTGTAGCACCATATCCAAGGGTCCTCGGAGAGGACGACTTAGGTTCAGCTCTGCAGGTGTGACTCCAGTGGACTCTTGCACAGCAGAATTCAGGGCAAATCGAAACTCATGAAGGTGCTTGTCCCAGTGTTTGTGCTGGGTCCCTACATAGGAAGCAATCATTGTCTTCAAGGTTCGATTTACTCTCTCAGTGAGATTGGTCTGTGGGTGATAGGCCGTGGTCAACTTCTGCCTCAGGTTCCATCTTTGGCAGGTCTCCTCAAAGAGATCAGAGACAAATTGGGAACCTCGATCAGACAGGATGTAATCAGGCACTCCCCAGCGAGTCAGGATCTCTTTCGTAAGGATGTTAGAGACGGTCCTTGCTGTGGCCTGACGCAGGGAAAAGAGTTCCACCCACTTTGAATAATAATCAACAAAAACAAGCATGTACACATTCTGATTGGAGCTTCTAGGAAATGGACCCATCAAATCCACTCCTAACATTTCCCAAGGTCGGGTAACCACCGTTTGCTGCAACATGCCAGCAGGCTTTCTACCTTCTGGTTTGTACATTTGACAAACCTGACAGTTTCGGATGTGTGACTTCACATCCATGCTCAGATGTGGCCAGTAGAGTAATGCTTGCAACCGCTTGTAGGTTTTGAACCTGCCCAAATGACCAGCTAATGGGTCTTCATGGAAATGTTGAAGCAGTTGTAGGCGTAGAGTGTCCGGTATGTACATTTGGTAGAGTGTTCTGTGAGGTAGTTGTACGACTCGGTAGACTTTATCTTCAATGATGGTCAGCTTTGTGGTAGGATTGACCATCTTTTCTCCATCTTCCAGGATAGTCTGGTACAAAGCCTGTACTTCTGGATCATCCTGTTGAGCTTTCCATATGGCCTCATCAGAGATGGGAAAGTCCGTTTTGGGCGAGTCTCGACTGCTTGACAGGACAGTAGCACATGTAAGATGAGGGCCACCATTATCACAAGCAGGAGCTCTGGACAAGGCATCTGGAACAGTGTTGTATTTTCCTTTCCTGTATTCCACTGCAAAGGTGAACTCTTGCAACCGTAGAGCCCATCTTATGAGTCTGGTGCTTGGTTTGTTGGTCTTGAACACCCACACAAGGGAGGAATGGTCAGTGACCACAGTGAAGTGTCTACCCTCCAAGTAGTACCTCCACTTTTCCAAAGCCCAGACAACTGCAAGGCACTCTTGCTCGGTTGTGGAGTAGTTCCGTTCTGCTCCATTCAATGTCCGACTGGCGAACGCTAGCACTTCTTCAGTGCCAAGTCCAGTCTGTTGGACTAGGACAGCACCAAGTCCAACATCACTTGCATCAGTGTAAACAACAAAAGGGCAATCAAAGTTGGGATGACCTAAAATGGGAGGTGTGACGAGATGTCGTTTCAGGGTTTCAAAGGAGGTCTGGCACTCTGCCGTCCATTGGAATTTCGCTCCTTTTCGGTTCAACGCGTTGAGGGTTCTGCCACCTGGGAGAAGTTCGACACAAACCGATGGTACCATCCAGCCATACCAAGGAACCGTTGAAGGGCCTTGAGTGTGGTTGGCACAGGGAAGTCTTGTACAGCCTTTGTCTTTTCAGAATCCACATGAATGCCGTCGAAAGACACAATATGGCCAAGGAACTTCAGGGAGGTTTGGCAGAAGTTGCTCTTCTTCATATTCAAGGTCAGACCAGCTTCTCGTAGCTTGTCCAACACTGCTTGAAGATCTTGAAAGTGTCTTTCTCTGTTCTGAGAGTAGATAATTATATCGTCCAGGTAGACGAAACAGATCTTCCCTTTGAGCTCACCTAACGCAATCTCCATGAGTCTTTGGAAAGTGGCAGGGGCATTCTTTAATCCAAAGGGCATCACCTTAAAGGAAAACAAGCCCTCAGCACAGACAAAAGCAGTCTTGTCCTTGCTTTCCTGGTCCATCTCAACCTGCCAATAACCACTATTGAGGTCAAGGGTAGTGAACACAACAGCGCCAGACAACGACTCCAGGATCTCATGGATGGTGGGAAGAGGATAGGCATCAGTCTGGGAAACATTGTTGGTCTTCCTATAGTCCACACAAAATCTAAGACCACCAGTCTTTTTTGGGATGAGGACAACAGGAGCAGCCCAGGGAGAGGAGGAACGTTCTATTATATCTTGGGTTAACATATCATTTATGAGTCCCTTTTGGATGATTAGCTTTGCTGGGGACAAACGATATGGCTTTTGCTTGATCGGCATTTCCTGTGTAAGGAATATTTTGTGCTTCAGGAGCCTGGTGCGTCCCAGCTTTGAAGTACATACATCAGCATTATTCTGCAGCTGTTCCAACAGCCTTAACTCCTCTGGCTGTTCCAGCTGAGCTCTTCTCACAGCCTGTAAAAGGAGATCGTCAGAAGGATTATCGAGGGTTAGTGGTACCGGAGCAATGGCAGAGAAGACTGCCACATTTGAACCCCAATCATGTAACTTCATAGCTTCTGATTGGAAGAAATGCTTCTCGCTCGGATTGTATGGAAACCAGTAGCAATTGTGTGCGATATCAATCTGGACACCACTGAAGTACATGAAATCAATTCCCAACACGACAGGAAAAGCAAGGTTCCTGGTTTGTAGGATAACAGAAGGAATCATATAGGAGCGGTTACACAGGCGGAACTCTACCTCACTCCATCCAAGGGGTCGTCTAGCCTCACCATCAGCCAGATAGAGTGGACCTTCTGTCCACGGCTTCAAGTTGTATTGTGGACCGTTAACCTCCTTCCACAGTTTCTCATTGAGCAGTGTGTAGGATGACCCGGTATCCAAGATGGCTCTTCCTGTCCATGGGCCTATGGACAGGGGTAACACCAGTTGGTGCGGTATTAACTGAAAGGAAGGGGATGTCGATGGGGGGCGTAGGCAGTGACTCTTGGGGTTTCAGCTCTGGTTAAAGCACCCAGAGAAGGATGGTCATTGCTGCGAAGAGAGTTAGGTGTGTTGGCCTGTTGTGATTTGTGGTTTCTGGAAGGGTTTACTTGATACGGTCTTGGACATGTAGCTGAAGAATGTCCCTTTTGGCTACATCTCCAACAAAACATGAGAGGGGTCTTGGCTGGAGACTCTGGCTGTTGTTGAGGGTCTGTCTTGGGTAACTGTTTGGGTGTCTGTTTCTTTCTCTGGTCATATTGCTGTTGGCATTCTCTGTCCTTCTCAAACTGCTGTCCCAAGCGAACCAGTCCATCGACAGTGGTGACTCGTTCTCGGAGTTGACTGGCTAGTAGTGGGTTGATGTTCTTCAAGATCAATTTAATGACCTCTTCCTCCTCAATGCCAGGTTTCCACCTTCTGCACAGGGAGTGGTAACCGTATGCAAAGTCACGGATACTCTCTTTCTCTCCTTGTACTCGATTTCTGACTCTGTCTGCCAATTCATCTGCGTAGTCCTCAGATAGAAATGCAGAGGAAAACTTGGCCTCAAAGTCAGCCCAGGAGGTAGTGGTGAGACGTGCCACATCCCACCAGTCTCGAGCTGTCCCATGCAACACATTCCTCAATGTGGCAAGGAGTTCTTCGTCAGCCAGGGGATTGAGGGCAAGAAAGTCACGACATCTTTCTAGATACATTAGCGGATCAGGACTGTCATCTTTTTTCCCCAAAGGTGGGAAATTGCAATTTAATGGGCATCGCCCCCACATGACGTCTACTCAAATCACAATGAACAAACGAGCTAGGAGGGATTGAGGAAGTAGAGGGGGAGGGCGTTATCGGACAATGAAAATGAACACCAGGATGCATGGTGGATTGCATCCTGCAAGGGGTGGCTGCAGCATGGCCTGGTCTTGGCTGTTCAGAGGTGCCAGCTTGGCCCTCAGTGGTCTGAACTGAAGTGGACACCAGGGAAACTCTGTGTAAGGAGTTGTGCCTAATGGAGGCCATGTCCACAGACACGTCATCCAACATTTTAACACAATTAGAGAGCTCTGTCTGCAAGTGGTCTACAGTGTTAACCATGGGAGAAAAAACAGAATTAACGTCCTTGAGGACCTCAGTGTGGTGATGTTGCAGGCGCCATTGGAGAGTGGCAGTGAGTTGGTTTCGTTGGTAGTCAAACTGCCTGTCCATGGCACCAGTCATTTCCCGTCTTCCACTCTCACTGAGCTCTGTCAGCGTGTGGGTTAGAGTGCTCAGTGAGTTTCTGAATTCCATGGCACTCTGTTGTTGCTCTTCCCTCAGACATTTGAATTTATGGTGGATAAGAGTTTGGAGATGTTGTTGAGTCCGACGAATATCAAGGATGTCACCTTGAAGTTGTAAGACTACAACCTCTGGAGATAAACCAGACAATGGAGGAAGGTTGGGTGTCAGAGGGAGGACTAGCTCAGTACTTCCACACAGATCCATGTCAATAAGTGAGTAACTGGTTAGACCTCCTGTGGCCTGTGGCTCAGGCCGAGCATTCAGATTCCCAGGGCTCTGGCCCAAATCAACTCCATTATCTCCATTCACATTATGATTTGTATTGTCAGCTTGATGGTCAGAATGGCCCTGTGTATTCCCATTGACAGGTATGACATGGATGAGCACATTATCTTGGGGTGAATCCATTGTTTTAATTCCACACAAAATATTTGCTTTGGTTAGTTCTCAATGTTGAGCTGTCCCATCTGGGGTGCCATTTTTTATGTAACGGTTTTGACTTGAGGTTATTATTTATAGGGGTGCCAGGTAGGTTGTGCCTACCAGAGAAAACATTAGTTTCTCCTTTTAGTTTGGGTGGGAATGAGTCCCATCTGGTCCGTCAAGTCTACACCAATACAAAGGACGTATGTAAAAGTCAGGATGGAAATAAACTTTTCATAAACCCTTAAAACATTGAAAAGAACTTCAAAAACAATTATATTCTGTTGCGTGGGTTGTATTAGCAACAACAATGATTACACACATATATAATAATATCACAATGAGTTCTGGTTCCTCCAGAAATGTCCTGTACCTCGGGCCTAAAAAGAGTCCTGCCCGGTAAAGGAGTTCAGTGAACTCAAGTGACTTTTGTCTCGCGATGTTTGTCCGTTCGTTCCGTGTAGCGTAAACCCAGTATTAAACATACAATCAATATAACAATTACTTTACCACAGAACCTTAAAGCGGATCAACTCTTAATTAAGTCCTCAACTACCACTAACTACCCAAATCACAGTATACATCACATCCAAACAAATGAAATACCGTATACAAAAAGGTGGTAGTCAGTCGGTCAGTCAGACAATCCAATCCGCCAATAGATCTCCAGCGGAGAAAGGCCACGAAGAACGGAGAGGTGTAGTCCAGGGACGCAAAGAGTGGATCCGATCCTGGGTAAACTCTCTTAGGCTACAAAACACACGTTTAACGGCAACAAAACAAACGGAATAGAGAAGCTTCGGAACAGAGGGTTGAACACATCCTCATGCACGTCTCCATCACAACCCCCCTTTTGCGCAGCTGATACTGGCTATTTAATTGGGAATTAAAGGGAAAGTGCCCTATTGGAAGGAGCTGCACTGAGACGGTTCAGAAAAATTCAGGGCCGTCACAATGTGGACACCAAATAACTTGAAGCTCTCAACCTGCTCCCTTACACCCCCGTCGATGAGAATGGGGGTGTGCTCGGTCCTCCTTTTCCTGTAGTCCACAATCATCTCCTTAGTCTTGGTTACGTTGAGGGAATGGTTGTTATTCTGGCAACACCCGGCCAGGTCGCAGTTGTGAATGAGAACTTGTTCTCAACTAGCCTACCTGGTTAAATAAAGGTGAAAAAATAAAATAAAAAAGGTTTCTGACCTCCTCCCTATAGGCTGTCTCGTCATTGTGGGTGATCAGGCCTACCACTGCGTGTCGTTTGCAAACTTAATGATGGTGTTGGAGTCGTGCCTGGCCATGCAGTCGTGGGTGAACAGCGAGTACAGGAGGGGACTGAGCACGCACCCGAGGGGCCCCCGTGTTGAAGATCAGTGTGGCGGATGTGTTGCTACCTACCCTCACCACCTGGGGGGCGGCCCGTCAGTAAGTCCAGGATCCAGTTACAGAGGTTGGTGTTTAGTCCCAGGTTCCTAAGCTTAGTAATGAGCTTTGAGGGTACTATGGTGTTGAACGCTGAGCTGGAGTCAATGAATAGCATTCTCACATAGGTGTTCCTTTTGTCCCGGTAGGAAAGGGCAGTGTGGAGTGCAATAGAGATTGCATCATCTGTGGATCTGTTTGGGGGGTGGGTTGGAGTGGGTCTAGGGTTGGAGTGGGTCTAGGGTTTCTGGGAAAATGGTGTTGATGTGAGCCATTACCAGCCTTTCAAAGCACTTCATGGCTACGGACGTGAGTGGTCTGTAGTCATTTAGGCAGGTTGCCTTTGTGTTCTTGGTCTGCTTGAAACATGTTGGTATAACAGACTCAAATCAGGGACATGTTGAAAATGTCAGTGAAGATACTTGCCAGTTGGTCAGCACATGCCAGTTGGTCAGCACATGCCCGGAGCACACATCCTAGTAATTCACCTGGCCCCACATCCTGGTAATTGATTGACCTGTTTAAAGGTCTTACTCACGTCGGCTACGGAGAGCGTGATCACAGTCATCCGGAACAGCTGATGCTCTCATGGATGACTCAGTGTTGCTTGTCTCGAAGAGAGCATAGAAGTGATTTAGCTGGTCTGGTAGGCTCGTTCCACTGGGCAGCTCGCGGCTGTGCTTCCCTTTGTAGTCTGTAATAGTTTGCAAGCCCTGCCACATAAGATGAGCGTTGGAGCCGGTGTAGTATGATTCAATTTTAACCCTGTATTGACACTTTGCCTGTTTGATAGTCCGTCGCAGGGCATAGCAGGATTTCTTGTAATCTTCCGGGTTAGAGTCCCGCACCTTGAAAGCGGCAGCTCTACCCTTTAGCTCAGTGCGAATGTTGCCTGTAATCCATGGCTTCTGGTTGGGGTATGTACGTACAGTCACTATGGGGACGACATCCTTGATGCACTTATTTGCACGCACCACTTCTGTTTTTAAGATATATATTTTTAAACAAGTTATTTTTTTCCATTTCACTTCACCAATTTGGACTATTTTGCGTATGTCCATTACATGAAATCCAAATAAAAATACATTTAAATTACAGGTTGTAATGCAACAAAATAGGAAAAACACCAAGGGGAATTAATACTTTTGCAAGGCACTGTATTATTATTATTCCCGCAAACCCTACCACCCCTCCCCCAATTGGAGTAAACTAATGAACCATAACACTTAGGCTTCTACCTTCTGTTTATACATATTATACACATTTTAAAGACACAATCTATTTTACAATAGTTACAGTGGGGAGAACAAGTTTTTGATAACCTGCAAAATTGGCAGTGTTTCTTACTTACAAAGCATGTAGAGGTCTGTAATTTTTATCATAGGTACACTTCAACTGTGAGAGACGGAATCTAAAACAAAAATCCAGAAAATCACATTGTATGATTTTTAAGTAATTAATTAGCATTTTATTGCATGACATAAGTATTTGATCACCTACCAACCAGTAAGAATTCCAGCTCTCCCAGACCTGTTAGTTTTTCTTTAAGAATACTTTAGTATTGCCAGTATAACAGTATAACTTCCGTCCCTCTCCTCGCCCCTACCTGGGCTCGAACCAGGAACACATCGACAACAGCCACCCTCGAAGCAGCTATACCCATCGCTCCACAAAAGCCGCAGCCCTTGCAGAGCAAGGGGAACAACCACTCCAAGTCTCAGAGTGAGTGACGTTTGAAATGCTATTAGCGCACACCCCGCTAACTAGCTAGCCATTTCACATCAGTTACACCAGCCTAATCTCGGGAGTTGATAGGCTTAAAGTCATAAACAACTCAATGCTTGAAGCACAGCGACGAGCTACTGGCAAGACGCAGGAAAGTTCTGTTTCAATGAATGAATGCCTGCTGGTGCCTACCATCGCTCAGTCAGACTGCTCTATCAAATCATAGACTTAATTATAACACACAGAAATACGAGCCTTAGGTCATTAATATGGTCGAATCCGGAAACTATCATCTCGAAAACAAGACCGTATTTTATCTAACGGGTGGCATCCATAAGTCTAAATATTCCTGTTATATTGCACAACCTTCAATGTCATAATTATGTAAAATTATGACATTAGGCGGCCCAAACTGAAATATTTGTGTTATTATTTGTTCTGTCTTTTCAGGTGGATTAAACTTAAATTGCAACCAACTTTCTTAGTCTTGTTGAAAATTTAAAAAATAACGATATTTGAGATTATTTTGTTTTCAAATAACTGAAAGTGAGCAGTTGTCATCTGAATAAAGGGTAAAGGCCATTCTTGAACACGGGGTGAGACATTCTTACTAATTTACCAGTATAACTAGTATATTAGTATTGAACTTTTTTATGACTGATGCCTTTAGTGAGAGGTCTTAAGCTTTAATATTTATTCATTTCTGCCCTCCGAATTTATAGTTGTTATAGAAAT
Organism: Oncorhynchus gorbuscha; assembly: GCF_021184085.1. NCBI lineage: Eukaryota > Metazoa > Chordata > Actinopteri > Salmoniformes > Salmonidae > Oncorhynchus > Oncorhynchus gorbuscha. The sequence goes on from NC_060184.1 coordinate 20,263,838, forward strand.
AGGCCCTTTTAAATTTGCCTGGCTTACCATTAAATAATATTGAATATTTTTTGCTCATATAATTTAACAGTCCGATTGCCTTGAGATAGAAGTTGTTTTTCAGTCTCTCGGTCCCAGCTTTGATGCACCTGTACTGACCTCGCCTTCTGGATGATAGCGGGGTGAACAGGCAGTGGCTCGGGTGGTTGTTGTCCTTGATGATTTCTTTGGCTTTCCTGTGACATCTGGTTCTGTAGGTCTCCTGGAGGGATGTGTTGTGCAGACCGCACCACCCTCTGGAGAGCCTTGCAGTTGAGTGGGGTGCAATTGCTGTACCAGGCGGTGATACAGCCCGACAGGGTGTTCTCAATTGTGCATCTGTAAAAGTGTGTGAGGTTTTTAGGTGACAAGCAACGTTTATTCAGCCTCCTGAGGTTGAAGAGGCGCTGTTGCACCTTCTTCATCATGCTGTCTGTGTGGGAGGACCATTTCAGTTTGTCCGTGATGTGTATGCAGAGGAACTTAAAACTTCCCACCTTTTCCGCAACTGTCCCGTCAATGTGGATGGGAGGTGGGGGGGTTGGGTGCTACCTCTGCCGTTTCCTGAAGTCCACGATCATCTCCTTTGTTTTGTTGACGTTGAGTAAGAGGTTATAACCCTGACACCACACTATGCTGATGGACGTCTTGTTCTCAGGGCTCTCACCTCCTCCCTGTAGACCGTCTTGCCGTTGTTGGTAATCAAGCCTGCCACTATAGTGTCGTCTGCAAACTTGATGATTAACTTGGAAGCGTGTATGGCCACGCAGTCATGGGTGAACAGGGAGTACAGGAGAGGGCTGAGAACGCACCCTTGTGGGGCCCCAGTGCTGAGGATCAGCGGGGTGGAGATGTTGTTTCCTACCTTCCTCACCTGGGAGCGCCCCGTCAGAAATTCAAGGACTCAGTTGCACAGAGCGGGGTCGAAACTAGAGGTTGATTATGATTTTTCCGATACCGATTATTGGAGGACCAAAACAAGCCGATACCGATTAAATCCCCTGATTTGTATATATATGTAATAATGACAATTACAACAATACTGAATGAACACTTTTATTTGAACTTAATATAATACATCAACAGAATCAATTTAGTCTCAAATAAATAATGAAACATGTTCAATTTGGTTTACATAATGCAAAACCAAAGTGTTGGAGAAGTAAAAGAGCAATATTTGCCATGTAAGAAAGCTAACGTTTAAGTTCCTTGCTCAGAACATATGAATGCTGGTGGTTCCTTTTAACATGATTCTTCAATATTCCAAGGTAAGAAGATTTAGGTTGTAGTTATTATAGGAATTGTAGGACTATTTCTCTATAGCATTTGTATTTCATTTACCTTTCACTATTGGATGTTCTTATAGGCACTATAGTATTGCCAGCCTAATCTCGGGAGTTGATATGCTTGAAGTCATAAACAGCACAGCGACGAGCTGCTGGCAAATGCACGAAAGTGCTGTTTGAATGTTTCCTTCGAGCCTGCTGCTACCTACCACTGCTCAGTCAGACTGCTCTATCAAATATGAAATCTTAATAACACCCAGAAATACGAGCCTTAGATTGTTAATACGGTCAAATCCGGAAACTATCATTTAGAAAACAAAACGTTTATTCTTTCAGTGAAATACGGAACCATTCCATATTTTATCTAACGGGTGGCATCCCTAAGTCTAATTACTGCTGTTACATTGCACAACCTTCAACGTTATGTCATAATTATGTAAAATTCTGGCAAATTAATTACTCTTTGTTAGGAGAAATGGTCTTCACACAGTTCGCTACTAGCCAGGCAGACCAAACTGTTGCATATACCCAGACTCTACTTGCACAGGGTAGTCTAGTGGTTAGAGTGTTGGACTAGTAAACGAAAGGTTGCAAGTTCAAATCCCAGAGCTGACAAGGTACAAATCTGTCGTTCTGCCCCTGAACAGGCAGTTAACCCACTGTTCCTAGGCTGTCATTGAAAATAAGAATTTGTTCTTAACTGACTTGCCTAGTTAAATAAAGGTTAAATAAAATGTAAAAAAAGAGAAGTGACACAATTTCCCTAGTTAAAAGAAATTCAGGTCCCGAGCTTAATGATGAGTTTGGAGGGTACTATGGTGTTAAATGCTGAGCTCTAGTTAATAAACAGAATTCTCACATAGGTATTCCTCTTGTCCAGATGGGTTAGGGCAGTGTGCAGTGTGATTGCGTCGTCAGTGGACCTATTGGGGCGGTAAGGAAAATGGAGTGGGTATAGGGTGTCAGGTAGGGTGGAGGTGATTGACTAGCCTCTCAAAGCACTTCATGATGACAGAAGTGAGTACAACAGGGCAGTAGTCATTTAGTTCAGTTACCTTAGCTTTCTTGGGAACAGGAACAATGGTGGCCATCTTGAAGCATGTTGGGACAGCAGGCTGGGATAGGGATTGATTGAATATGTCAGTAAACACACCAGCCAGCTGGTCTGTGCATGCTCTGAAGACGCGGCTATTAATGCCGTCTGGGCAGGCAGCCCTGCGAGAGTTAACACGTTTGAATGTTTTACTCATTTTGGCCACGGACAAGGAGAGCCCACAGGCTTTGGTAGCGGGCAGTGTTAGTGGCCCTGTATTATCCTCAAAGTGAGCAAAGAAGTTGTTTAAATTGTCTGGGAGCAGGACGTTGATGTCCACGACGGGGCTGGTTTTCTTTTTGTAATCCGTGATTGACTGTAGACCCTGCCACATACGTCTCATGTTTGAGCAGTTGAATTGGTTCGCTCTTTCAGTTTTGCTTGAATGCTGCCATCAATCCACAGTTTCTGGTTAGGAAAGGTTTTAATAGTCACAGTGGGTACTACATCTCCGATGCACTTGCTAATAAACTCGCTCACCGAGTCAGCGTATACATCAATGTTATCGTCTGAGGCTATCCAGAACATATCCCAGTCCACGTGATCGAAGCAATCTTGAAGCGTGGTCAGCCCAGAGTTGGATAGACCTGAGAACTGGCATTTCCTGTTTTAGTTTCTGTCTATAAGCTGGGAGCAACACAATGGAGTCATGGTCAGATTGGGGGGGGGGGCTTTGTATGCATCGCAGAAGTTAGAATAACAATGATCCAGAATGCTACCAGCTCGTGTCATGCATTCGATATGCTGATGGTAGTCTTGTTCTCGGGTTAGCTTTGTTAAAATCCCCAGCTACAATAGATGCAGCCTCATGATGTATGGTTATATATGGCTGTGATTATAATTGAAGAGAATTCTCTTGGAAGATAATGCAGTCGGCATTTGATTGTAAGGTTTTCTAGGTCAGGTGAACAAAAGGACTTGAGTGCCTGTATGTTGTTGTGATTACACCATGAGTCGTTAATCATAAAGGCATACACCCCCAGCCCTTCTTACCAGAGAGATGTTTGTTTCTGTCGGCACGATGCATGACTAAACCGGGTGGCTGTACTGACTCTGACAACATATCGCGAGTGAACCATGTTTCCGTAAAACAGAGAATGTTACAATCTCTGATGTCTCTCTGGAAGGCAACTCGTGCACTAACTTCATCCACCTTGTTATCTAGAGATTGGACATTGGTGGGTAATATGCTCGGAAGTGGTGGATGGTGTGCTAGACTTCTGAGTCTGAGCAGTAGGTCGCTCCGTCTGCCTCTCCTGCGGTGACAGCGCTGTTTTGGGTCGGCCTCTGGGATAAGATCCCATGTCCAGGGTGGAGGTCCGAACAAAGAATCCACTTTGGGAAAGACGTATTCCTGGTTGTAATGTTGGTAAGTTGACATCACTTTATATCCAATAGTTCTTCCCTGCTGTATGTAATAACACAATATTTTCTGGGATAACAATGTAAGAAATAATACTTAAAAACAAATAACTGCATAGTTTCCAAAGGACCTGAAGCGAGGCGACCATCTCTGTCAGCGCCATTACTGCTCTTGACAGTTTAAAACTTTCTGAGATGTAACCATTATTTACTATTTTACACCTAGGGTTACTATACATAACTTGAACCCATTTTATAAGAGATTCTCCAAAATGGAAATATTCTAGACATTTATATGTAAACTCCAGTTGTACTTTATCAAAAGCCTTTTCAAAGTCAGCCATGAAAACCAGGCCTGATTTCCACGATTCATAGTATTCTATTGTTTCCAGTACTTGTCTTATATTAATCGCCAATGTATCGTCCATGTAAAAAACCTGTCTGATTAGGATGAATAATATCTGACAATACCTTTTCAATTCTATGCGCCAAGCATTTAGCTAGAAATTTGCATCACAACACTGAAGTGTAAGAGGCCTCCAGTTCTTTTTTTTTAAATGGACTGGATCTTTATACATACACCACAGTAATAATGAAATCAGACCTTCTTGTTATGTGTCCGATAATCTACTGTTTATAAAGGAGTGTTTAAAACATGCTAATAATGGTCCTCTGAGTATATAAAAAAAATTGGTACACTTTCACTGGTATGACATAATGCCCTGGAATTTTCCTAGACTTAAAGGCTTTAATTGCATCAAGAAGTTCCTCCTCTGTTAGTTGGTCTTCACATGAGTCTTTCTGTAGATGTAAACGTTTCATTATTAATAGGACAAAAATCCATACAATTAGCTTCAGTTAGTGGAGATGGAGGAGACTGAAATTAGAACTTTACTTCCTCTTTCAAAATATTGTCCGGTGAATCATGCGTGACTCCATCAGTTTCAATAAAAATGTTTTGGTAGCGTTGAAGACTAAAAAATAATTTTCCACAATGTAGAAGAATATAGTAAAAATAAAGAAAAACCCTTGAATGAGTAGGTGTGTCTAAACTTTTGACATGTACTGTACACAAGTTTTAGAACACCTAATCATTCAAAGGTTCTTTATGTTTTACTATTTTCTACATTGAAGAATAATAGTAAAGACATTAAAACTATGTAATAACGCATATGGGATCATGTAGTAACCACAAAAAGTGTTAAATCAAAATATATTTCATATTTGAGATTCTACAAACAGCCACCATTTGCCTCGATGACAGCTTTGCACACTCTTGGCATTCTCTCAACCAGCTTAATGAGGTAGTCACCTGGAATGCATTTCAATTAACAGGTGTGCCTTCGAAGTTAATTTGTGGAATTTCTTTCCTCTTTAATGCATTTGAGCCAATCAGTTGTGTTGTGACAATGTAGGGGGGTATACAGAAGATGGTCTTTTACCAAATAGGGCTAAGTCCATATTATGGCAAGAACAGCTCAAATAAGCAAAGAGAAATGACAACCCATCATTACTTTAAGACATGTAGGTCAGTCAATAAGGAACATTTCAAAAACCTTGAAAGTTTAAGTGCAGTCGCAAAAACCATCAAGTGCTGTGAAGAAACTGGCTCTCATGAGGACTACCACAGGAATATAAGACCCAGAGTTACCTCTGCTACAGATACCTCGGCAAGACGGAGCTGCTCTTCCTCCCGGGGAAGGACTGCCCGTTCCATGATCTCGCCATCACGGTTGACAACTCCATTGTGTCCTCCTCCCAGAGCGCTAAGAACCTTGGCGTGATCCTGGACAACACCCTGTCGTTCTCAACTAACATCAAGGCGGTGGCCCGTTCCTGTAGGTTCATGCTCTACAACATCCGCAGAGTACGACCCTGCCTCACACAGGAAGCGGCGCAGGTCCTAATCCAGGCACTTGTCATCTCCCGTCTGGATTACTGCAACTCGCTGTTGGCTGGGCTCCCTGCCTGTGCCATTAAACCCCTACAACTCATCCAGAACGCCGCAGCCCGTCTGGTGTTCAACCTTCCCAAGTTCTCTCACGTCACCCCGCTCCTCCGCTCTCTCCACTGGCTTCCAGTTGAAGCTCTCGCATCCGCTACAAGACCATGGTGCTTGCGTACGGAGCTGTGAGGGGAACGGCACCTCAGTACCTCCAGGCTCTGATCAGGCCCTACACCCAAACAAGGGCACTGCGTTCATCCACCTCTGGCCTGCTCGCCTCCCTACCACTGAGGAAGTACAGTTCCCGCTCAGCCCAGTCAAAACTGTTCGCTGCTCTGGCCCCCCAATGGTGGAACAAACTCCCTCACGACGCCAGGACAGCGGAGTCAATCACCACCTTCCGGAGACACCTGAAACCCCACCTCTTTAAGGAATACCTAGGATAGGATAAGTAATCCTTCTCACCCCCCCTTTAAGATTTAGATGCACTATTGTAAAGTGACTGTTCTACTGGATGTCATATGGTGAATGCACCAATTTGTAAGTCGCTCTGGATAAGAGCGTCTGCTAAATGACTTAAATGTAATGTAAATGTAAATGATAAGTTCATTAGAGTTACCAGCCTCAGAAATTGCCTCCCAAATAATGATGTGATCTGTGATTTATTTATGATTTCAAGGCACACTAAACCAGCATGGTTACCGCAGCATTCTGCAGCGATACACCATCCCATCTGGTTTTGGCTTAGTGGGGCTATCATTTGTTTTTCAACAGGAAAATAACCTAACACACCTACAGGCTATGTAAGGGCTATTTTACGAAGGAGAGTGATGGAGTGCTGCATCAAATGACCTGGCCTCCACAATCACCTGACCTCAACCAAATTGAGATGGTTCGGGATGAGTCGGGCGGGGAGTGAAGGAAAAGCAGCTGACAAGTGCTCAGCATATGTGGGAACTCCTTCAAGACTGTTGGAAAAGCATTCCAGGTGATGCTGGTTGAGAGAATGCCAAGTGTGTGCAAAGCTGTTATCAAGGCAAAGGGTGGCTATTTGAAGAATCTCAAATCTATTTTGATTCGATTAACACTTTTTTGGTTACTACATGTTTCCATGTGTGTTATTTCATAGTTTTGATGTCTTCACTATTATTCTACAATGTGGAAAATAGTAAAAATAAAGAAAAACCCTTGAATGAGTAGGTGTCCAAACTTTTGACTGGTACCGTGTACACACACACACTATGAAATATAGCTCTCTTTCACTGCTCCTTAATTTTGGAAGAAATTCATTTGTTCTACCATTGTCTGTCTCTTTGAGTCAACTACTCACCACATGTTATGCACTGCAGTGCTTTCAGTACTAGATTCATTCTCTGATCCTTTGATTGGGTGGACAGCATGTTAGTTAATGCCGCAAGAGCTCTGATAGGTTGGAGGACGTCCTCCGGAAGTTGTCATAATTACTATGTAAGTCTATGGAGGGGGGTAAGAACCATGAGCCTCCTAGGTTTTATATTGAAGTCAATGTACCCAGTGGATGAAACAAGCTAGCTGTCCTTTGGCTACACCACTGTGCTACCCTACAGTGCTGCTGGGGCTACTGTAGACCTTCATTGCAAAACAGTACGTTTTAATCATTTGGTAAAGTTAATATATTTAGCTTTATCTAAAAAGGATAACTTCAATGTTTCAATATTAAACATTTTCTGAAATTCACTGAGGAGGATGGTCCTCCCTATCTGCCTCTGAGGAGCCTCCACTGGTGAAAATCCACATTCTACAGACTTAGGAGCTAGTCAAATATATTCCTGACATAACATTATAGATACATCCAATTCTAGCCAGCAAAAAGTATTACAGGGAGGTCTAAAAATACCAGTCGGAGCAAACATATACTCACCGTCCAGTTTATTGGGTACACCCTTCTAGTACTGTGTCAGACCACCCTTTGCCTCCAGCCCCCCCCCCCAAAAAAACCAGTCAGAATTCTTCGGGGCATGGATTTTACAAGGTGTCGGAAACCTTTGTTGCTCAATTGGTATCAAGGGATCTAACGTGTGACAGGAAAACATTCCCCACACCAGTACACCACCGCCACTAGCCTGTACCATTGACACCAGGCAGGATGAGGCCATGGACTGTTAACACCAAATCCAGACACTGCCATCAGCATGATGCAACAGCATTTGTCGGGCAAGACAACGTTTTTCCGCTCCTCAATTGTCCAGTGTTGGTGATTGAGGACCCAATGGAGCGGCTTCTTCAATTTAGTGTATGGGGTGTTGTAACTAATCAACTGGCCGGTGAGTGTATAAACTAATACACTCGCTGGTGAGTGTATAAATTAAGCTGTAATGTAGACTGTTGTGGTTTCATCTTGCTGTGTCCAACGGCAGGAGGCCAGGAGACACCTAGCTACACTTGGCACGTAGGGGCCTGTCTGGCATCCCTGGTCTTGTTGTGAGACTTCTGACAGCTCTCTGTCCCTGGTCCACAGCCTACACGCCTCTATGGTGTTCCTGAGAGAAGCATGGGCTTTAAAAAGAGGTGACATTATTTCTTCCCAACAGAAACCAAAGTCAGATCACGAGGGGGCATTCTTCACTGGGGAGTGTCTATGCATTAGAGAGGTGTTGAAATGCATATTGTTTATAGACTCCAGACTGGAACTAATCTGGGTTTCTTGTGGAGCCAAATGTTGTCTCACACAGGAGGTTCACATGCAGGCCAACCCGTACAGCAGAACAAAGCAAAGCTTATCCCTGAGCCACCACACGGCAAGACACAGCCTGCACCATTTCCTGGCTTCAGTTATCTGTGGGGAAAGCCTGGGCCACAGAGGTCCCTGAAGAGCTAGCAGGCATCCAGAACAAACAGTTCACTTTCAGCCCCTCTCCCCTAAGTCTGACTGTCCATCATAACGGCCAGCTACACTAGCAGAGTGGGACAGAAGAATAGATTATCTGGATGTGTGATTGGTTACTTACCAGATGAGCATCAAACGTTACTGTAGCTAGGCTATGGCATTGGTTGGATTAAAACTCACGACTAAGTTCTCCACTGTGAAGTAATACTGGTGATGTGTGATTGTTTAGATCATGTGCAGAGACACTTCACAAAAGCATTTTATTAAACACACTTTGCCATCAGCAAGACCAGCCACAGCACCAGTCCGCAAGACTTCCCCTTGCTGCCTGACCGAATTTGTAAGAGGTTTTAGGGGGGGGGGGGGGGGGGTACTGACACAGTCCAGTCCCCTGTTCTAGGTCAGTCCACAGCTGCAGCTGGCTAGTAATAATGGGTCTATGGAGAGTCTGCTAGCACAAACAGCACCACTACATAATGGTCAGGCTCGGCCATAGTAAGATTGGGAATGAGGGTTGACAGTGTACTGTGTTGAGAGGGGGTGATTTGCTTGGAGGGCACTATGGTGTTGAATGCTGAGCTATAGTCAAAATAAAAGCATTCTCACGTAGGTGTTTCTCTAGTCCAGGTGGGAGAGGGCAGTGAGGAGTGCAATAGACATTGCCTCATCTGTGGATCCGTTTGGTCGGTATGCGAATTGGAGTGGGTCCAGGGTGTCTGGGATGACGGCATTGATGTGAGCCATGACCAGCCTTTCAAGCATTTCATGGCTACATATGTGAATGCTACGGGGCGGTAATCATTTAGACAGGTTACCTTGGCATTCTTGGGCACAGGGACGATGGTGGTCTGCTTGAAACATGTAGGTATTACAGACTGGGTCAGGGAGAGGTTGAAAATATCAGTGAAGACACTTGCTAGCTGGTCAGCGGATGCTCTGGTGACTGAAGGAATGAGGTGTAATGGCATGAGAGAGCTGTACACAATGTGGGTTGGGAGAGATGAGCCAGTAGGGCAGGGCTATTCAACTCTGGTCCCGGAAAGCCGAAAAGACTTCTGGTTTGTGTTTATACATGGTAGTTAATTGCACTCACCTGGTATCCCAGGTCTAAAACGGTCCCTTATTTGAAGGCGAGGAAGACAACCAGAAGTGTTAGACCCTCCTGGACTGGAGTTAAATAGCCCGGCATTAGGGGCTCATCATAAAACCATAAAATAAATATAGCCTGACTGGTTCTGCTCTCCCATCTCACATACTGGGGCTAAACCAATATGGTTAGTGCCTGGCCCCTATCAGGTGTGTTTTATGGGCAGCGTCCCAAATGACATATTGTGCACTACTAACTCACCCCAGGATTTGGTCACAGATGAGCCTGCAGTAGTCGCTGTGGGAGCTGGTGATGAGCAGGAGGACCTTCCCTGCACTCTTCATGCTCCTCAGCCAGGTCTTGACAGACTCAGAGCAGGGCTGCAGGTAACGACCAGGGTCCCTCTTCACACTGGGAAAGTACCACCCAGCATCCTCTGAGGGGCAGACAAACAACAACACACTTAGAGACCCATAACTTGAATAGTAGCGAATACTTGAGATGTAGGATCTTCATTTGATCATGCTGTTGCACAGCAGGAAATGCAAACGTGTAGCCTATTCAAGGTTTAAAAAAGGTTACCACTTTAAAATGTCAGACTTGATTTGCCCTAACTAAAAATGTATCAACCCCTGGAAAAATGTCAATTAATTATAGTCTATAGAATAACTAACATTTCCTGTTGCTACAGGACTATTTTCCTCCTGTGAGAAAATGCTCAAATTAAGATCCTAGCTACACCTGTAGATACACAAAAGTATGTCAACACCCAATCAAATCTGTGGATTAGGCCATTTTAGCCCCAGTAGTTGCTGACAGGTGTATAAAATCAAGCACACAGCCACATAATCTCAATAGACAAACATTGGCAGTAGAATGGCCTTAAAGAAGAGCTCAGTGACTTTCAAAGTGGCACAGTCATAGGAAGACACCTTTACAACAAGTCAGTTCATCAAATTTCTGCCCCCATAGGAGGTCCCCCCAGTCAACTGTAAATACTTTTATCGTGAAGTGTAAAGGTCTAGGAGCAACAAAGTGCTAAGCCACATAAGCTCAAAGAACGGGACCTCCGAGCGCTGAAGCGTGTAAAAATCATCTGTCCTCGATTGCAACACTCACTACCGAGCTCCAAACTGCCTCTGGAAGCAACGTCAGCACAATAATTTTTCGTTGGGAGCTTCATGAAATGGGTTTCCATGGCCGAGCAGCTTAGGCACACAAGCCTAAGATCTCTATGTGCAATGCCAAGCGTCGGCTGGAGTGGTGTAATTTTAAATGTAAGCTTTATTTAACTAAGTAAAGCTAGTTAAACTAGGTAAAGCTCGAACAAACTCCATATTAAATGCCCATGATTTTGGAATGTTCGACGAGCAGTTGTCCACATACCTCTGGTCATGTAGTGTACTTTATTTTCCATTTGCAAAACAAATATGTCTTCAGCCCAACTCAACCCCCCCCCAAGTACAAATATATACATACACACACACACACACAGGGTAATTATCCCTGGATGGAGAAGAAAGCAATTTCATTACAAGAATTCCATGATGACCACACTCCTCTCTCTTTCCAAAAAGCTGTTCCTGTCAAAGAAGTAAAGCCTTGTCCTATACACGAAGAGATGTAATGGATTTGAGAGACAATCGTGGGACACAGAACATCTATTTTCTCATTAACGTGTGGGTAAGTCAGTAAGCTAAGCCAAGGATGATCTTCTGGTCGTTCTATTTTCCATGTACAGTTGGAGTATTACAAATGTCATCTGGCAGACAGCCCTAACCAAGTGGATGAATTCTATTCAATACGGCTGTGTGCCATCCTGGCAGGCCAGGTCAGAAGACAGACACAACTCTCCTTCTAAACCAGTGGACTGTCTATTTGAAGTTAGAAGGATCTCAACCAGTATATGGTTTTCATTAGAGGATAATGAGCCCCAGACACATTCAAACGGCACCCTATTCCCTACAAAGTGCACCTTTTTAATACCAGAACACTTTGGGCCTTAGTCAAAAGTAGTGTACTACAAAAGAAATAGGGTGGCATTTGGGATGCATTCTCAGTCTGGCCAGGATGATGAGATGGTGCCCTGTGACACTGACTGGACTGAAGGACAAGACTGACTTATGTAGACTTAACCACAGAATGGACAGCTCACTCCCTGAGCTATATCACAGGAAACAGCAGGAGGTTAGGGGGATGTATGGGTCACGTCCCACCCCCACTCAGACAGCAGTACGGGCAGTCTGTTCTTCAAAGACCCATAGGCTGCTCCAAGGCACCTCCAGCCGGGATAAATTTGGTACAATGCTCTGATCTCTGTTATAAAAACAGGCAGTCAAAACATCCCACTTAATCTGCTGTACTGAAAACAGCCTGCTAAAATGCAGCACCAAAAGCAATGTGAATACATTATAATGGGAAGGGGTCATTTGAAGTGGCAACACATGCTTTTCTACTAATTGTTGTTTTCTTTTTAAGAGGAACCCAGGAACCCAGAAATATTGCATTGTACCATACCCTCACTGGAATGCAACTGATATGCTTGTCATATACACAGGAGACACAAGGGCAAATTTAAAATGAACATTAACACATGTGCATGCTTATTAAAACAGGACTTAGTAGAGTTGTATTTGCACCGGAGCAAAAGAACGTGACCAATATGTGAAAAAAGAAGCAGAGCCACTTCTGACGAGTAAGAGAAAAGAAGGCATAGGGAAACATCCCGGGTGCAGATGAGTGGAGGTATTCATCAGGCCAGTGCAGGCCAGGTGTTTATCCTGGCAAGGAGAAAGGGGAGGAGAGGAGCTCTCAGGGAGGGAGCATCACAGTACACACACTACAGACAGCAGGGAGAGGAGAGGAGCATCACAGTGCACACACTACAGACAGCAGGGAGAGGAGAGGAGCTCTCAGGGAGGGAGCATCACAGTACACACACTACAGACAGCAGGGAGAGGAGAGGAGCATCACAGTACAGACACTACAGACAGCAGGGAGAGGAGAGGAGCTCTCAGGGAGGGAGCATCACAGTACACACACTACAAACAGCAGGGAGAGGAGAGGAGCATCACAGTACACACACTACAGACAGCAGGGAGAGGAGAGGAGCTCTCAGGGAGGGAGCATCACAGTACACACACTACAGACAGCAGGGAGAGGAGAGGAGCTCTCAGGGAGAGAGCATCACAGTACACACACTACAGACAGCAGGGAGAGGAGAGGAGGTCTCAGGGAGGGAGCATCACAGTACACACACTACAAACAGCAGGGAGAGGAGATGAGCATCACAGTACACACACTACAGACAGCAGGGAGAGGAGAGGAGCATCACAGTGCACACACTAGACAGCAGGGAGAGGAGAGGAGCATCACAGTACACACACTACAGACAGCAGGGAGAGGAGAGGAGCATCACAGTACACACACTACAGACAGCAGGGAGAGGAGAGGAGCATCACAGTACACACACTACAGACAGCAGGGAGAGGAGAGGAGCATCACAGTGCACACACTACACACAGCAGGGAGAGGAGAGGAGCATCACAGTGCACACACTACAGACAGCAGGGAGAGGAGAGGAGCATCACAGTGCACACACTACAGACAGCAGGGAGAGGAGAGGAGCATCACAGTGCACACACTACAGACAGCAGGGAGAGGAGAGGAGCATCACAGTGCACACACTACAGACAGCAGGGAGAGGAGCATCACAGTACACACACTACAGACAGCAGGGAGAGGAGAGGAGCATCATAGTACACACACTACAGACAGCAGGGAGAGGAGAGGAGCATCACAGTGCACACACTACACACAGCAGGGAGAGGAGAGGAGCATCACAGTGCACACACTACAGACAGCAGGGAGAGGAGAGGAGCATCACAGTGCACACACTACAGACAGCAGGGAGAGGAGAGGAGCATCACAGTGCACACACTACAGACAGCAGGGAGAGGAGAGGAGCATCACAGTGCACACACTACAGATAGCAGGGAGAGGAGAGGAGCATCACAGTGCACACACTACAGACAGCAGGGAGAGGAGAGGAGCATCACAGTGCACACACTACAGACAGCAGGGAGGAGAGGAGCTCCCAGGGAGGGAGCATCACAGTGCACACGCACTACAGACAGCAGGGAGAGGAGAGGAGAGGAGCATCACAGTGCACACACTACAGACAGCAGGGAGAGGAGAGGAGCATCACAGTGCACACACTACAGACAGCAGGGAGAGGAGAGGAGCATCACAGTGCAAACACTACAGACAGCAGGGAGAGGAGAGGAGCTCTCAGGGAGGAAGCATCACAGTGCACACACTACAGACAGCAGGGAGAGGAGAGGAGCTCCCAGGGAGGGAGCATCACAGTGCACACACTACAGACAGCAGGGAGAGGAGAGGAGCTCTCAGGGAGGGAGCATCACAGTGCACACACTACAGACAGCAGGGAGAGGAGAGGAGCTCTCAGGGAGGAAGCATCACAGTGCACACACTACAGACAGCAGGGAGAGGAGCTCTCAGGGAGGGAGCATCACAGTGCACACACTACAGACAGCAGGGAGAGGAGAGGAGCTCTCAGGGAGGAAGCATCACAGTGCACACACTACAGATAGCAGGGAGAGGAGAGGAGCTCTCAGGGAGGAAGCATCACAGTACACACACTACAGACAGCAGGGAGAGGAGAGGAGCTCTCAGGGAGGAAGCATCACAGTGCACACACTACAGACAGCAGGGAGAGGAGCTCTCAGGGAGGGAGCATCACAGTGCACACACTACAGACAGCAGGGAGAGGAGAGGAGCTCTCAGGGAGGAAGCATCACAGTGCACACACTACAGATAGCAGGGAGAGGAGAGGAGCTCTCAGGGAGGAAGCATCACAGTACACACACTACAGACAGCAGGGAGAGGAGAGGAGCTCTCAGGGAGGAAGCATCACAGTACACACACTACAGACAGCAGGGATAGGAGAGGAGCTCTCAGGGAGGGAGCATCACAGTGTACACACTACAGACAGCAGGGAGAGGAGAGGAGCTCTCAGGGAGGGAGCATCACAGTGCACACACTACAGACAGCAGGGAGAGGAGAGGAGCATCACAGTACACACACTACAGACAGCAGGGAGAGGAGAGGAGCATCACAGTGCACACACTACAGACAGCAGGGAGAGGAGAGGGGCTCTCAGGGAGGGAGCATCACAGTGCACACACTACAGACAGCAGGGAGAGGAGAGGAGCTCTCAGGGAGGGAGCATCACAGTACACACACTACAGACAGCAGGGAGAGGAGAGGAGCTCTCAGGGAGGGAGCATCACAGTGTACACACTACAGACAGCAGGGAGAGGAGAGGAGCATCACAGTACACACAGCAGGGAGAGGAGAGGAGCTCTCAGGGAGGGAGCATCACAGTACACACACTACAGACAGCTGGGAGAGGAGAGGAGCTCTCAGGGAGGAAGCATCACAGTACACACACTACAGACAGCAGGGAGAGGAGAGGAGCTCTCAGGGAGGGAGCATCACAGTGCACACACTACAGACAGCAGGGAGAGGAGAGGAGCATCACAGTACACACACTACAGACAGCAGGGAGAGGAGAGGAGCTCTCAGGGAGGGAGCATCACAGTGCACACACTACAGACAGCAGGGAGAGGAGAGGAGCTCTCAGGGAGGAAGCATCACAGTACACACACTACAGACAGCAGGGAGAGGAGAGGAGCTCTCAGGGAGGAAGCATCACAGTGCACACACTACAGACAGCAGGGAGAGGAGAGGAGCTCTCGGGGAGGAAACATCACAGTACACACACTACAGACAGCAGGGAGAGGAGAGGAGCTCTCAGGGAGGGAGCATCACAGTACACACACTACAGACAGCAGTGAGAGGAGAGGAGCATCACAGTGCACACACTACAGACAGCAGGGAGAGGAGAGGAGCTCTCAGGGAGGGAGCATCACAGTGCACACACTACAGACAGCAGGGAGTTGAGAGGAGCTCTCAGGGAGGGAGCATCACAGTACACACACTACAGACAGCAGGGAGAGGAGAGGAGCTCTCAGGGAGGGAGCATCACAGTGTACACACTACAGACAGCAGGGAGAGGAGAGGAGCATCACAGTACACACAGCAGGGAGAGGAGAGGAGCTCTCAGGGAGGGAGCATCACAGTTCACACACTACAGACAGCTGGGAGAGGAGAGGAACTCTCAGGGAGGAAGCATCACAGTACACACACTACAGACAGCAGGGAGAGGAGAGGAGCATCACAGTGCACACACTACAGACAGCAGGGAGAGGATAGGAGCTCTCAGGGAGGGAGCATCATAGTGCACAAACTACAGACAGCAGGGAGAGAGGAGAGGAGCTCCCAGGGAGGGAGCATCACAGTGCACACACTACAGACAGCAGGGAGAGGAGAGGAGCATCACAGTGCACACACTACAGACAGCAGGGAGAGGAGAGGAGCATCACAGTGCACACACTACAGACAGCAGGGAGAGGAGAGGAGCATCACAGTGCACACACTACAGACAGCAGGGAGAGGAGAGGACACTCACCCTTCTATTCTACTTTTCCACTCCCTCTCTCAAGGCAACAGCCCAGAGTCCTTACCTCAACAAAGGTAATAAGCTACAGACACCAGAAGTTGCATGGGTAAATGACAAATAACTAGCTAGCTGCATAGCATGTGAGTAGGGTTAAGTCACCCCTAGACATTTCCCCCAGTAATGGTTGAGGTTAGGATTGGGGGAGGGGAAACTGATCCTAGATCTGTCCCTAGGCAGTTCACAAGCTCCAGAAACCAGAGGCCCATGTGCAAATGATAAATAGCTATATAACGTTCCGTGTATGCAATGGGAATGTCTTCTGTAGCTAGAAAAGGGCTAAACACAAACATTGACTCACATCTACGTAGCCTACTATGTAGGAGTTGCCAGTGCTTCCATATGCAACATGTATATAAGGGTGACATGCTAAAGGACATCTGTTACAGCTCCAACATTCTGTAAAGAAAATAAACATTATTTCAACCGCCACTCTCTTAAGGACCCTCTACTTTCACAAACTAAACAGGACTTTCTAGAGGCTGTAAAAGGTTTGAGCATACTGCCATCATGTGGTACAAAAGCAACATTGCATTTACCAAGAACAAGAGCAACCCTATTCATGCACCTCAGCAGAAGAGGGGGGAGACTGATACCAGATGAGAATCTCTTGAATGTTTCAGCAATGAGAAGCCATGCATTGCAAATAAAATAATCTATTTAGTAAAGCCAATGTCATTTTTGTTATTTTAATTTGAAATACAGATTTGTACTGGAAGGCTTATTCATGTTATCCATCATGCTAACATTCTTAAACAGATTTAACGGGATCTTAACCACCTACAAATTCATAACATATTGTATGAATTGGAATTCGGGACCAGTTTTGGATCATAAGCGCAACTTTCAAAACTAGCATCACTTTAACAGCAGAGGTCAGCATTGGAAGACAAAACAAAACAAACAAAAGCACCCATCAGTCTCACAACCAACTCTGCAGTGTGATATGATGTGTCCTAATGAAAGTTTACATAACCTAAACATTAGGCAAAAACTGATTAACTCTGTTTCTCTCTTTGAAATATCAGTAGTTTTAGGAAATAAACATCTGGCTGTGATCCAATTTTTAAGTCGCTCTGGATAAGAGCGTCTGCTAAATGACTTAAATGTAAATGTAAATGTAATCTCCAGTCCTGCAGTCTCCTCCACCATTTTTCTCACACTTCATTTTATCTCCAGATAAACAGAACAGCCTGGCCAGAGTGGCTGCCTGGCTTGCCTGACAACCTATGGGTGGACCGAGGGCCAAGGACCCTGTTGTCCCTCTGGATGTCACCCTGCTACAGTAAGACACCCAGGCTGCATCCTAAATGAGACCATATTACCTATGTAGTGCACTACATTTCACCAGGGCCCATAGGGCTCTCAGTGTTTCCCCTACATTAATAATGGTCACTAAACACCAACACCACTAATAGAAGAATATGGGAGGGCACGTATGTCATGAAAGGAAGATGTGTATTTCACAAATAAAGCAGACTGCATGGAAAATTCAACTAGCAAAAAAAATCTAACCAAAGACAATGTTCCTGAGTGGCCAAGTTACAGTTTTTGAAGTAAATGCTTGAAAATCTATGGAAAGTAGAGGTCGACCGATTAATCCGATTAATTAGGGCCGATTTCAAGTTTTCATAACAATCAGAAATCTGTATTTTTGGACACCAATTTGACCGTTTTTTTTTACACCTTTATTTAACTAGGCAAGTCAGGTAAGAACACATTCTTATTTTCAATGACGGCCTAGTGGGTTAACTGCCTTGTTCAGGGGCAGAATGACAGATTTGTACCTTGTCAGCTCGGGGATTCAATCTTGCAACCTTGCAGTTAACTAGTCCAACGCTCTAACCACCTGATTACATTGCACTCCATGAGGAGACTGCCTGTTACGCGAATGCAGAAAGAAGCCAAGGTATGTTGCTAGCTAGCATTAATCTTATATTATAAAAATCAATCAATCATAATCACTAGTTAACTACACATAGTTGATGATATTACTAGTTTATCTAGCGTGTCCTGCTAGTTTATCTAGCGTGTCCTGCTAGTTTATCTAGCGTGTCCGTTGACTATATATATAATCGATGCGGTGCGTATTCGCGAAAATTTGCTCCAATGTGTACCTAACCATAAACATCAATGCCCATCTTAAAACCAATACACAAGTATATATTTTTAAACCTGCATATTTAGTTAATATTGCCTGCTAACATGACTCATTGCGAACTCTGTGAAGACTATTTTTTCCTAACCAAAGACAGCCAACTTCGACAAATGGGGGATGATTTAACAAAAGCACATTTGCGAAAACTGTACCTAACCATAAACATCAATGCCCGTCATAAAATGAATACACAGAAGTATATATTTTTAAACATGCATGTTTTGCTAAAATAAATCCAGGTTAGCAGGCAATATTAACCAGGTGAAATTGTATCACTTCTCTTGCGTTCATTGCACGCAGAGTCAGTGTACATGCAACAGTTTGGGCCGCCTAATTTGCCAGAATTTTACGTAATTATGACATAACATTAAAGGTTGTGCAATGTAACAGTAATATTTAGACTTATGGAAGCCACACGTTAGATAAAATATGGAACGGTTCCGTATTTCACTGAAATAATAAACGTCTTGTTTTCGAGATGATAGTTTCCAGATTCGACCATATTAATGACCTAAGGCTCGTATTTCTGTGTGTTATTATGTTATAATTAAGTCTATGATATGATAGAGCAGTCTGACTGAGCGATAGTAGGCACCAGCAGGCTCGTAGGCATCCATTCCAACAGCACTTTTGTGCGTTTTGCCAGCAGCTCGTAGCTGTGCTTCAAGCATTGAGCTGTTTATGACTTCAAGCCTATCAACTCCCGAGATTAGACTGGTGTAACCGATGTGAAATGGCTAGCTAGTTAGCGGGGTGTGTGCTAATAGCGTTTCAAACGTCACTCGCTCTGAGACTTGGAGTGGTTGTTCCCCTTGCTCCGCAAGGGCTGCGGCTTTTGTGGAGCGATGGGTATCGCTGCTTCGAGGGTGGCTGTTGTCGATGTGTTCCTGGTTCGAGCCCAGGTAGGGACGAGGAGAGGGACCGAAGCCATACTATTACACTGGCAATACTAAAGTGCCTATAAGAACATCCAATAATCAAAAGGTATATGAAATACAAATCGTATAGAGAGAAATTGTCCTATAATTCCTATAATAACTACAACCTAAAACTTCTTACCTGGAAATATTGAAGACTCCTGTTAAAAGGAACCACCAGCTTTCATATGTTCTCATGTTCTGAGCAAGGAACTTAAAAGGTAGCTTTTTTTACATGGCACATATTACACTCTTACTTTCTTCTCCAACACTTTGTTTTTTGCATTATTTAAACCAAATTGAACACTTAATTTTATTGATATATTATATTAAGTTAAAATAAGTGTTAATTCAGTATTGTTGTATTTGTCATTATTACAAATAAAAAATATATATTTTAAATTAGCCGATTAAATCGGTATCTGCTTTTTTTTGGGTCCCCCAATAATCAGTATCGGCATTGAAAAATCATAAAAATCGGTCCACCTCTAATGGAAAGACCTGAAATTGGTTGTCTCGCAATAACCAACAACCAATTTGACAGAGCTTGAAGAATTCTGAAAATAATAAAAGAGGGCATGTGTTTCACAATCCAGGTGTGCAAAGCTCTTAGAGACTTACCTAGAAAACACTCACAGCTGTAATGATTCTAACATGTATTGACTCAGGCGGTTGAATACTTACAAGATGTTTTTTTTTGTTTTTGATCAAGATGTTTTGTTTTTTCCCTAGATTTCCACGACAGTCCACTTGGTGGATGTGTCTCAAGAACTACTCTCTCATCCCCTGTGGCACAAACAGTTGAAACTTCTATACCTCCATTGTCCAGAACTGCAACTATGTTGTAAGTTAAGTAAAAGGCCGAGATACAATCTGAAAAGGCTCTTGATATTTTAAAAGGTCCAACAGGGAGGAACAGATACCTATTTTCAATGGCTTAATTGATGCTTGCATGTCTTGGTATCTCACCCTGGACTTCCTTCATTATGGTCTGCACCTCGGGGTCGTACTGTTGGGATGAAGGCATTTCAGACTACTCCACGGAGAATGGACATTTGTGACTGCTGGAAGCTTGGCTGAAGCAGACCGTGGATTGCATCTGTATCCCAACCAGGGCACAGGAGAGAGCATCCTGAACAATGTTGCATTGTCATTTTCTGTAGGTGATATTGAAGGCAAACTCCTGTAGTCTGATCATCCATTTTACCAGTCTTGAATTGGGCTTTGGATGGTTGAACACCTAGACCAGGGCTGAGTGGTCAGTAATGACCTCGAACTTCCTACCTTCAAGGAAAGGCCGACACCTTTTCACTGCCAAAATTCCTGCTAGGCACTCTTGCTCAGAGACACCGTAGTTCTTCTCAGCAGAGTTCAGCAGTCTTGATCCATAGGTGATAACTCACTCACCGCCAATCTCGTGTCAAAACAGCAACAAGACCGATGTCACAGGCATCTGCTTTTATTTTGTAGGGAAGTTAGATGTCAGGGAGAGGAGCACTGGTGCTTTGGTTAGGGCTTACTTCAAGTACTAGAAAGGCCTCTGGCATTCTGATGTTCAAGCCCAAGACACATCCTACCTCTTCAGAGCATTGAGAGGAGCAGAGCGGTCTGCATAGTGAGGGATAAAGCGATGATCGCATTCTGCCATACTGAGAAATCTCTCCACATTCTTGACTGACCAAAGCATTGGAAAAGATTTGACAGCATCAACCTTCTTTGCCTGTGTCACGATGCCCACAGACGACACCACATGTCCAGAGACAGAAATGCTCCTCTGGAACAGGTTACATTTCTTCAGGTTCACCATGAGCCCGGCTTTTTGCAACCTGCTGAACACATCTCTCAAGTCTTCCAGGTGTTGCTGTGAGCGGGAAAACACTGCATGTCATCAGTGTTTACAATAATATATAATAATAATAATAAATGCCATTTAGCAGACGCTTTTATCCAAAGCGACTTACAGTCATGTGTGCATAAATTCTACGTATAGGTGGTCCCGGGAATCGAACCCACTACCCTGGCGTTACAAGCGCCATGCTCTACCAACTGAGCTACAGAAGCAAAGCAACACTTCCCCTTCACATCTGCAAGGGCTATTTCGATGAGCATTTGGAACGATGCTCCAGCATTTTTCAAACAAAAGGGAAGAATGAAAACCTCAAATAAGCCCATCGGAGTAACAAATGCCGTATTCTGGATGCTGTCAGGGTCTATGCCCACCTGCACAAAATTCTGAATACTTTAAGGACTCCAGTATTTCCTGAATTTGAGGCATGGAGAAGGCGTCAAGAGTGATCTTCACATTGATGCCTCTAAAATTAACACGGGGCCTTGTTCCTTCATCATTTTTCTTCGCATGCACAATATTTCTATTATTTATTTCACCTTTATTTAACCAGGTAGGCAAGTTGAGAACACCTTTATTTAACCAGGTAGGCAAGTTGAGAACAAGTTCTCATTTACAATGGCCAAGATAAAGCAAAGCAGTTCGACACATACAACACAGAGTTACACATGGAGTAAAACAGAAATACAGTCAATAATACAGTAGAAAAATAAGTCTATATACAATGTGACCAAATGAGGTGAGATACGGGAGGTAAAGGCAAAAAAAGGCCATATAGGGCCATATAGCCATATAAGGCCATATAGCAAGTAAAACACTGCAATAGTAGATTTGCAGTGGAAGATGACCTGGAGTCAGTGGGTTTGGCAACGAGTATGAAGTGAGGGCCAGTCAACGAGAGCATACAGGTCGCAGTGGTGGGTAGTATATGGGGCTTTGGTGACAAAACGGATGGCACTGTGATAGACTGCATCCAATTTATTGAGTAGGTTATTGGAGGCTATTTTGTAAATGACATCGCCGAAGTCGAAGATCGATAGGATGGTCAGTTTTACGAGGGTATGTTTGGCAGCATGAGTGAAGGATGCTTTGTTGCGAAATAGGAAGCCAATTCTAGATTTAACTTTGGATTGGAGATGTTTGATGGGAGTCTGGAAGGAGAGTTTATGTGTATGTAAACTTCTGACTTCAACTGTAGACACATGGCTTGGTTGGCTTGGCCATCCGCTAAGACAAAAGAACAGTCAAGGCATGGTTTCAACTCCTCTTTGGGCACTCTCACCCACCACCCCAATGATTCCTGTACAAGGGTGTATGTGCATCCACTATCAAGAAGAGCATGGCATCGAATGACCTAAACAGTAACAGCAGCATGATTGGATTGGAGAGTGCAGTCCCTTCATTGGCAGGCTGAAAGATGCCAATGTTCCCTGGAGGCTTCCTTCCTCCAAAAGGAGGGAAAGAGGGAGGTTTGGAGTTCTTCTGCTGCTCACTGTCTTATTGACTTGGGACCAGTATGTATTGGAGGCCTGCAAATCCCTTTCTATGAGAGTTCCCACTCTGACCAACTCATCCGCTGAATGTAACCATTCCCCTAAGATGGCATGCCAGCCTTGGGTTGCA
Source organism: Oncorhynchus gorbuscha (assembly GCF_021184085.1). Lineage (NCBI taxonomy): Eukaryota > Metazoa > Chordata > Actinopteri > Salmoniformes > Salmonidae > Oncorhynchus > Oncorhynchus gorbuscha. Next base: position 20,286,640 of record NC_060184.1, read on the forward strand.
ATTTCACTGCCTTCTAACCATATATACACTGAGGGTACAAATCATTATGGACACCTGATCTTTCCATGACATAGACTTACCAGGTGAATACAGGTGAAAGCTATGATCTGTCATTGATGTCACTTGTTAAATCCATTTCAAAATCAGTGCAGATGAAGGGAAGGAGACAGGCTAAATAAGTATTTTTAAGCCTTAATACATTTTAGGTATGGATTGTGTATGTGTGCAATTCAGAGGGTGAATGGGCAAGACAAAAAATGTAAGTGCCTTCGAACAGGGTATTGTAGTAGATGCCAGGTGTCAAGAAATGCAATGATGCTGGGTATTTCATGCTCAACAGTTTCCTGTGTGTATCAAGAATGGTCCACCACCCAAAGAACATCCAGCCAACAACTGTGGGAAGCATTGGTGTTAACAAGGGCCAGCATTCCTGTGGAACGCTTTCGACACCCTGTAGAGTCCATGCCCTGATGAATTGAGGCTGTTCTGGGGTGCAACTAAATATTAAGAAGGTGTTCTTAAAATGTTTTGTACAGTCATTCTATATACCATTATCCCTGGCAGGCTGGAAATCCTTCTCTTAAACCCGTTGTAGTTCTTCTGCACTAAAATCTCTGGTAACCACCAATTCAATCTCCGGAGATTTCCTTTCCATCTGTGGGTTTCAAATGAACGATCCTTGCAATAAATGGCAAGAAGCCAACCTTACTAAAGCAAACAGTTGGGGTCACTCTGTACTTGCCTACTCCTCACAGGGATCCTCTCAGGCACCCTCACTGTCCACCATCCTCTACTCTCCTCACTTCCTCAGCATATGACCGTTCCTGCCCTGCTCTCACCCTGGAAACTTCAACCTGTATCACTCTCATAGGACATTTCTTATCCACAGCAACAATGCCAACCTCCACACTTAAAACACTCCACTTTTTCCACCGAAACTACACACATTTCCCATGCCCTCCTGCACACTTTTCACACCTTGGAATCTCCCTCCTACATATTGCAACATGACCAAACTAATTGGCACCTGAAACACCATAATGGGTTCGGAACAAAAGCGTTCACAGGATAATTAACTAGCATGACTATTCTGTAAACACGCAGCACCAAAACTCAAAAAACAGACAGGGTCTCCTCAGTCTCGCACTCAACACCGGGTCTGGTTTGCATCAAACGGCATGCATCATAAACACCGGGGATCCCCAACTTCAGTTGGTCCACCTTAACACTCAACCCACCCCAGTTATCACTCTTTCAGTGGCGCTCTGCTCCAGAGAGCAAAGCCGCTTTCGCGCCGAGTCTCAAAACGCGCAGCGCACTCTCCCTCTGAGCAGCAAACACACACAAATCAAAACAAGTCCCCCTCTGGATACTTTGATCTAATTGATTGAACCCAACCTGATACTACAAGGCATGGATCCACTTTCTCCATGAATCGTACTCACACTGGGCCAGTGTCATCGAGCATTTTCCTGATCATTGGGATGAGGCTTGGAAAGCCTTCATATCACCTGACAACACAGGTTCTTTCTCCTCACTTTTATCAGGATAAAAAGTTCACTATCTGTCGACTATTCAAGGCCTTCACGGCTGTAAAGTGCATTTCTCTCTCCTGTATTTGACCCCAACAAGAAAGTACTCAGCTTGTATTTTGCAGTCGGTTCGGGTTTGCACCTCGCGCCCTTCTTTCTGCCTTGCTTCTTCTCACAATCCGCAATTTTCCTCGCACGGCCCTCAGACATGACTCAATATTGAGCCACCCGGTGCTGCCATGCTCCCTCAAGGTTCATCAGCCATTCCCTTCTAAAAACCACATTGGCCCCCTAAATTCTGACACCCCACTTCCTAGATCACCATAAACCTGGAAGTGACAATGGTTGTCTAGGGATTGACCAGGGGCGGAGCCCACAGCCTATACACATATCAAGAAACTATGGAACCGTTTGAGTTACACATGTAGCAGCAGTGGTGCACAGAAAATAGGACACTGGACTATCTGTGTGTGTGTGTGGCATACATATGTGTGTCTGTATGTGTGCGTGTGTACGTGGCTTTAAAGTGAATATGTGGGGGGCTACTACAGCTCCTACACGTTGGCACAGTAACAGGAGGGGGCAGGGCCTGACTGGAGCACTGCCCAGCAGCTGTGGTGAGGCGTGCACCACGTCCGACAGGACAACTCTCGCCTCACATCAAAGAGTGTCGACAGGATGCACAAATCAACAGAATGAAAATTAGGGCAGAGCACAGCACAAGTTCACAAACAGCTGCATCATAAGTGAAGGGAAAGGAGCTTGAGTCAAACATTTTCCTTATCATCTACAGAATCACCAGGGAGGGAAGTTATAGGTTATGGAAATGAAAATAAACATTTATGTAGTCCTAATTGAAGTTGATAGATAACAACTACATGGCCAAGTATAAATAAATAATATGGAGCACATCTATTTAGAGGAAAGCTATAATCTAGGAAAACATGTTGTTTTGTTTTCTCTGAAGATACAAAACAGTGTAACCTTACATAGCATGGGGATATTTTTGCCTGCACCTGCGTGAACCCTGGGAAAATATTTGCACAGCCACCAGCGGCCGAGCATGGGCCATTTTTAGACGAATGACCACAAATTGCTGCATTGGATCACCTATGATATATTTTTCGATTTTTTGAGGTCAGCGAAAAGACAAGGGGCATTTTAGTTTGTGAGCCACGGTAACAATAGTGGCATGGTTCAACAAAGCCAAAGTCACAGACTCTTATGTTATCCGTTTGTCCTACTGAATGGACACAAACATTTGTAAGATGGTTCAACACATATTTGCGTCTTCAGGATTGGATGCAGTCTGTTATCAGCAGAGTATCCTTTAGTGTCTGGGTTAAGAAAGATGCTACGAAACAGTCCTTTACATGTGATTAAGACCCCAAGAGGGAAAACTGAAGACCTCGGGCTGATGTCTGCCACCTATTACCACTGGCATCATGATGGCTACAGAGATAAAATCCCCAGCGAACAGTCTCGCTGGGGATGAAAAACTATTTTCAAAAGGACACTCACCAAGTCTCTCCTGATGATATATTGACATGTTTCAAAAAAAGAAAGAGACAAAGACAGTGATACACAAAGAACAATGGATGGCAATTCAGATGAATGGGATGGTGGTTTTGGGACACCAATGTGCAGTTAACTCTGGGGACACTGACGCCAGTTACATAGTCACTCTCCCCTAAAAGGAAAAGTGTGGACATTGAAATCTGTCATTATATAAAACCAAAGTTATATTTAGCATGGACATCTTAGGAAAATAAAAGTTGGGTGGAATTGTATTTCAGGATCTGATCTTCAGTCAAGTGAAGCCTCATCTTAAATTCCCCATCATCAGGGAGAAAAATCACCATTACATAGCCCAATATTGCAAAAGATAACCCTAATTGTCTAATATTAGGCTATTGAGTGGGAATACAGGGGGAAAGGAGAAAAAACAGAGACAGAAAGTGAAAAATCCCAGCAAGCAGCAAGTCTAGCCCGGTTCTGTTTTAACGATAGGGGATGATTACACTTATGGAGATTAATGATCCCCTCCTGTCTAAAGGTACAATCTCCATAAACAATGCATTCAGATCTGCCGCTGGGCAGCCCCAAAACAGACAGTTATTTATAGCTACAGTAGTGCTAGACACTATAAGTGAGATTTATGAGATTCATCTTCATTTCATCATCTGATTTATGGCAACATCAAGGTGCTACAGTAAAAGTACAACACAACAGTGGAAGGGTTGGTAACATTCACATTGAATACTTCTGAATGATGCTTCAATGGGTTAAGATACACCTGAAGATGTAAGATTCAACATTAGGTTACACATTTTCAATAGACAGTTTGAAAACTGTGCTCTAGTGTGCTGTATTCTAATGGAAAACTGACCATTGTACGCATATATGTAGACCTAGAGGGCAACCAACTCACACGTCATTCAAATCTAAGCATAGTTCTGAACACACCCACATTTGCCACTACTGGGGAAGGTCTATTCAAATCTCATAATGAAGCTAAGAACCCCAACCACAGTTCGAGACACGAAACCCTGCAGTGAAAATATTAACACGATAAACACTAACTAATTTCTGCCATCAATCTTTCATCCCACTCCAAATCTCACAGATATTACACATCAGTAAAGCATACTTCATTATCAGTTTTAATGTGGTTCAGAGACGCGATATCTGCTCATAAACTACAGGGAGAGACGATTGTTTTTCTAATTAAGGAATAGTATAAAATGTTGACCAAAACAAGTCAAATCTAATATGATTATATGCCATTTAGCAGATGCTTTTATCCAAAGCAACTCTATATTAGTGTGGTAAAATACATATAGTTTATGCCAATAGTCTCTCTCATTCTATGAGTGGGGGTCACTAGTTGAATAGCGTGTTTGACTATCTGGTGTTTTCTGTGGCTGACATACCTCACTTTGACATTTCACACCCCTAAAAAGGCCACATAATGGTTGCATGTCAGTGAAACATTGAGTCTTGATGACTAAAATACACTTTCTGATCAAAGAAACGTGGCGTCCCTCACACTCTCTGCAAACAAACCTGCCAACATTTTAGAAGTACACGATATATATGTGGACAGCCAATCGAATTAAAGGATTCAGACATTTCAGCCACACCCGCTGCTGAGAGTAGGGCTGGGTTATATGGCCAAAATCTCAAATCCCAATAACGAAACATATCACGACATAGCAAGTTGTCTGTAAATTAAATGTATAAATAGTTTATATACGGTTGAAGTCAGAAGTTTACATACACCTTAGTCAAACACATTTAAACTCCGTTTTTCACAATTCCTGACATTTAATCCTAGTAAAAATTCCCTGTTTTAGGTTAGTTGGGATCACCACTATTTTAAGAATGTGAAATGTCAGAACAATTGAAGAAAGAATGATTTATTTCAACTTTTATTTCTTTCATCAAATTCCCAGTGGGTTAGACTCAAAAGTTTACACACTCAATTAGTATTTGGTAGCATTGACTTTAAATTGTTTACCTTGGGTCAAACATTTTGGGTAGCCTTCCACAAGCTTCCCACAATAGGTTGGGTGAATTTTGGCCCATTCCTCCTGACAGAGCTGATGTAACTGAGTCAGGTTTGTAGGCCTCCTTGCTCGGAAACGCATTTTGAGTTCTGCCCACAAATTTTCTATAGGATTAAGGTCAGGGCTTTGTGATGGCCACTCCAATACCTTGACTTTGTTGTCCTTAAGCCATTTTGCCACAACTTTTCTTGCAAGTATGCTTGGGGTCATTGTCCATTTGGAAGACCCATTTGCGACCAAGCTTTAACTTTCTGACTGATGTCTTGAGATGTTGCTTCAATATATCCACATCATTTCCCCACCTCATGATGCCATCTATTTTGTGAAGTGCACCAGTCCCTCCTGCAGCAAACCACCCCCAAAACATGATGCTGCCACCCCCGTGCTTCACGGTTGGGATGGTGTTCTTCCCCTTTTTCCTCCAAACAGAATGATGGTCATTATGGCCAAATGGTTCCATTTTTGTTTCATCAGACCAGAGGACATTTCTCCAAAAAGTATGATCTTTGTCCCCATCTGCGGTTGCAAACCGTAGATTGGCTTTATTATGGTGGTTTTAGAGCAATGGCTTCTTCCTTTGTTGAGCGGCCATTCAGGTTATGTCGATATAGGACTTGTTTTACTGTGGATATAGACACTTTTGTACCCGTTTCCTCCAGCATCTTCACAAGGTCCTTTGCTGTTGTTCTAGGATTGATTTGCACTTTTCGCAACAAAATACATGCATCTTTAGGAGACAGAATGAGTCTCCTTCCTGAGCAGAATGATGGCTGCGAGGTCCCATGGTGTTTATACTTGCGTACTATTGTTTGTACAGATGAACATGGTATCTTCAGGCGTTTGGAAATTGCTTCCAAGGATGAACCAGATTTGTGGAGATCAACATTTTTTTCTGGGGTCTCTGCTGATTTCCCCATGATGTCAAGCAAAGAGGCACTATTTCGTATTACATTTTGAATTATACTCAACAACAAAAAAAGGCACTTACTCTTATTTGATTATTTATTTAATTTAGAACCTGTGAAAATGTTCAATTAAGCATGTAACAAAATATAAAATATGTATAAAATTTAAAAAGGAAAATTGAGAACACTACAACAATAGTTGCAAACAAAATAAATATACAGTGGGGCAAAAAAGTATTTAGTCAGCCAACAAGTTCCTTGTGAAGACTTACAGAATATCCTACAATGTGATTTTCTGGATTTTTTTTTCAAATTTTGTCTGTCATGAAAATTACAGGCCTCTCATCTCTTTAAGTGGGAGAACTTGCACAATAGGTGGCTGACTAAATACTTTTTTGCCCCACTGTATGTCTAAGATATATACATATTTTTGGGGGCTTGCCTGTTTTGCATGCCGTATTGGCATTAACTTCTTTGGGGCACCCCCCCCCCTCTCTCTTCTCAATTTCCACCTAAAGACATACCCTAATCTAACTGCCTGTAGCTCAGGCCCAGAAACAAGGATATGCATATTCTTGGTATCATTTGAATGGAAAAACTCTGAATCTTGTGGAAATTTGAATTGAATGTAGGATAATATAGCACAATAGATCTGGTAGAAGAAAATACAAGGAAATAAACATACGTTTTCTGTTTTTTATTGATGCTGCATCATCTTTCAAATGACCAAGAACAGCCAAACATACAGATAGGATGCTGGTGGTGATTTTAATGATTTTAATGAAGAACATAAAATGGCAACAATAGCTGAGTTTTAGACAGACTTCAAAAATGAGCGAGCTACATGACAATGAGCATGAAGTCACCCAGGTGTCTCATACAAATGTAACCAAATGTACCTGTCACGCCCTGGCCTTAGTTATCTTTGTTGCCGGAGCCCGCCTGGGATTCGATGGAGCAGTGCGAGGAAGGTTACAGGAGAATGGAGTTGGAGAAATGAGCACGGCGCCGCGGTAGAAAGCCCGAGAGTCAGCAACCAAAACTTTCTTGGGGGGGCACACAGGAATTATGGTGAAGCCAGGTAGGAGACCTGCACCAACTTCCTGTGCTTACCGGAGAGCGAGAGACACCGGGCAGGCACCGTGTTATGCTGTGGAGCTCACGGTGTCTCCAGTGTGGGCATCGAGCCAGGTAAGGTTGGGCAGGCTCGGTGCTCAAGAGCTCCAGTGCGCCTGCACGGTCCGGTCTATCCAGTGCCACCTACACGGACCAGCCCTCCGGTGGCAGCCCCCCGCACCAGGCATCCTATGCGTGTCCAGAGCCCAGTACTCCCTGTTCCTCCTCCCCGCACTCGCCCTGAGGTGCGTGTCCTCGGCCCAGTAACACCAGCGCCGGCACCACGCACCAGGCCTACAGTGTGCCTCGTCTGTCCAGCGCCGCCAGAGTCTCCCGTCTGTCCAGAGCCGCCAGTCAGCCAGGATCCTCCAGAGCCGCCAGTCAGCCAGGATCCTCCAGAGCCGCCAGTCAGCCAGGATCCTCCAGAGCCGCCAGTCAGCCAGGATCCGCCAGAGCCGCCAGTCAGCCAGGATCCGCCAGAGCCGCCAGTCAGCCAGGATCCGCCAGTCAGCCAGGATCCGCCAGTCAGCCAGGATCCGCCAGTCAGCCAGGATCCGCCAGAGCCGCCAGGATCCGCCAGGATCTGCCAGTCAGCCAGGATCCGCCAGTCAGCCAGGATCCGCCAGTCAGCCAGGATCCGCCAGTCAGCCAGGATCCGCCAGTCAGCCAGGATCCGCCAGAGCCGCCAATCAGCCAGGATCCGCCAGTCAGCCAGGATCCGCCAGAGCCGCCAACCTGCCTGAGCTACTCCTCGGTCCTGAGCTTCCTCAGTAATGAGGCACCCCTCAGTCTAGGTGGGCCCTTTGTTAGGGTTACTAGGCCAAGGTCGGCAGCGAGGGTCGCCACTCAAAGGACGCTAAAAAAGCGAACAAAGACTATGGTGGAGTGGGATCCACGTCCCACGCCAGAGCCGACAGACACCCACCCAAACCCTCCCCTATGGGTTTAGGTGTGCGGCCGGCAGTCCGCACCTTTTGGAGGGGGGGGGGTACTGTCACGCCCTGGCCTTACTTATCTTTGTTTTCTTTATTATTTTGGTTAGGCCAGGGTGTGATATGGGTGATTTGTGTGTTTAAGTCTTGTCTAGGGGTTTTTGTAAATTTATAGGGTTGTGTTCAGTTTAGGTGTCTAGGTAAGTCTATGGTTGCCTAGATTGGTTCTCAATTAGAGGCAGGTGTTTATTGTGGTCTCTGATTGGGAACCATATTTAGGCAGCCATATTCTTTGGGTATTTTGTGGGTGATTGTTTCCTGTCTATGTGTTTACTGCACCAGATAGGGCTGTTTCGGTTCACATTTATTGTTTTGTAGTTTGTTCATGTTTGAGTTCTTATTAAAGAACCATGAACTATAACCACGCTGCGTTTTGGTCCGCCTCTCCTTCCCAGGAAGAAAACCGTGACAGTACCGAAGTGGCCGAATTTGTACAGTGATACATTTTGAAGGAAAGAACTATATTACAAAATACATAAATGCTATTCTAACACACACCAAAAATATATATATATAAAAAATAAAAAAAAAAGGGTAACTATTTACTCTCTCGCTTTCTCTATCAATTTCGTCTATAATTTGGGTTAAATCTGTATACCTAGACTTTGTTTTAGCTTTTCCTGATCTATTCTCCATAATTTAAATATATAAACTTGCTGAAAATGCTATTGACTATGTAGCTCAGTTGGTAGAGCATGGCGCTTGTAACGCCAGGGTAGTGGGTTCGATCCCCGGGACCACCCATACGTAGAATGTATGCACACATGACTGTAAGTCGCTTTGGATAAAAGCGTCTGCTAAATGGCATATATTACAATATTACAATATTACTGCTATGGGTAACACTTGTGGCTCCGTCAAGTAGGATTTGCAATGGCGAATGAACCTCTTTTACATCAGAATTTACGACAAAGGCTGGTCTTCAAACGTATAACCATTACCTATTGCCGTTGACCTCAGCTCATTGGCTATCTTCCAAGCTAGATTTCAAGATGATCCGTGGTCATTGGGCCAAAATACAGTCAATCAGCGATAGACCGGTCCTACCACTGGTGCGCAATGAGATCTTTGATTGGTGTCTTCAAATCGGTTTGTTTCGGTCAATACATCCCGGGAAAAGAACCATCACGTATGGTTGTGTTAGTAACAACCAGAGGATTGCAATGAAACCAACCATGACTGGATAAACGTTTGTTTAGTGTGTGTAATTACCACAAACGCTTCGTCCAAAGTTGAATGAGACGGAAATCACAGACGATACTCTGTTCCCTCGTTTGCAGCGGCTGTTGCTAACTCAATGGCTAGCAGGTATCACTTCTGTTGTGAATAAGAGTTCAAAGTTCATACAATTCACAAGCAAAGCTCACGCTGATGTTGGCTTCGTTCTGTAGTTATTATCTGAACCATTCTGACATCGGACCGTCATCCTCGGAACAGGAGGTTACATTGTCGTCAAGGGATTATATAGGAAGGGAGAGGAGGGCGCGTTTGATTTTTTTTATAGCCCATGTCCCTTCACAGGGGCGGACCACTGATTGAGCAGAGCCCTACCTTATGAAAACCCAAATCTCACATTTTAGAAGCTAAAATCACATTTCATCCCATCAATATAAAATAAATAATAAATGAATAATTTCATATTCAAACATTTAAATTGAACAACAATTCCATGTGAATCCGATAACTCTGATGTGTAGACTTTCCACTGTAGAGTTTATGTCATCTTATCATTGATGAGAATGAACTGACATCATATTCATTAAGTACCACCGCATATGTTCCATTGGTCGGATTACCAGAATATAGTTCATTTCCCCCTACCTTCTGATGTTCCCAGAATCTCTATGTTAACCAAGGGTTTTGCAAATGTAACATCAGTAGGGTAGAGAGGAAAAAGGGGGAAGAGGTATTTATGATTGTCATAAACCTATCCCCCCTTCTTGTACACTGCTGCTACTTGCTGTTTGTTTGTTACCTATGCATAGTCACTTCGCCCCCACCTACATGTACAGATTACATCAACTAGCCTGTACTCGGTACCGGTGCCCCCTGTATATAGCCTCGTTGTTTTGATTCTTATTGTGTTCATTTTTATTATTACTTTTTATTTTAGCCAACTTGGTAAATATGTTCGTCTTGTTGAACTGCACTGTTGGTTAAGGGTTTATAAGTAAGCATTTGACGGTAAAGTCTACACTTGTTGGTTAAGGGCTTGTATAAGTCAGCATTTCACGGTAAGTCTACACTTGTTGTATTCAGCATTTCACGGTAAGTCTACACTTGTTGTATTCAGCATTTCACGGTAAGTCTACACTTGTTGTATTCAGCATTTCACGGTAAGTCTACACTTGTTGTATTCAGCATTTCACGGTAAGTCTACACTTGTTGTATTCAGCATTTCACGGTAAGTCTACACTTGTTGTATTCAGCATTTCACGGTAAGTCTACACTTGTTGTATTCAGCATTTCACGGTAAGTCTACACTTGTTGTATTCAGCATTTCACGGTAAGTCTACACTTGTTGTATTCAGCATTTCACGGTAAGTCTACACTTGTTGTACTCGGCGCATGTGGCAAATAAAGTTTGATTTGATTTGACAATGACATTCTGGGTGATTCTGTGCTTCCAACTTTGTGGCAACAGTTTGGGGAAGGCCCTTTCCTGTTTCAGCATGACAACACAAAGCAAGCTCCATACAGAAGTGGTTTGTCGAGATCGGCGTGGAAGAACTTGACTGGCCTTAACAGAGCCCTAACTACAACCCCATTGAACACCTTGAACAGCCAGGCCTAATCGCCCGACCACACTAATGCTTGTAGCTGAATGGAAGCAAGTCCCCGTAGCAATGTTCAAACATCTAGTGGAAATCCTTCCCTGAAGAGTGGTCATGTAGTGTATTTCATGTAGTGTACAGTATGTCCACCTTAATCTATAATGACTTTCTGGTATATTTGGTTTTGTACAGTAGGTATTTCTACTGTTATCGTTAACAGAGCAAATGAAATGTAACCACACATTTATCACTCATACTGTACTTCTCCTTTAAATGTTGATATTGACTTGTCAACTAAACAATTCAATATTACTTTGTAATACAGTAAATAGCCTACAGTTAAGGCCATCTTACAAACTAATGTAACATTCAACCTTAAAATGAGAAACACATCCATGGCCACATTGAGGTTAATGTAACTAGAAAGTTCTTATCACATAATCATATAAAGTAATCATAATCATATAATCATATAATAATCATATAATCATATAAAGTGTGCATGTTCAAGATATCATGCATAGGTCGTTGCTGGTCTGTGGAGATCTTCACAATTGCTCTAATAATCTCCTGAGAATCGACACGGCATTGATATCTTGCACCATGTACTTTTAATGTAAGTTCAACTGCAATCCAGGTCATTTAGTTCTGCTATTAGATGAAGCACAGTGATAACACAATCTGTCGTATAAATCAACAAAATGTCTGACATTGTATTCGCATTTAAACTTTGCTGTACTATTAAATGGTTGAAAGCGCAGTGATGGACATTTGGGTGACAACCAAAAATCAGACATCGTTTCTCCATTGGAATTTGGTTATGCTTTTGAAACGGTTGAAAGCATAGTTGATAACACATTTGAAATGTATCTAACTTTTGTCTGTCTTTTTGAGTGGGTGAATATACTGTAGGTTGTAATCTCATTGATGTTTCAACCAACTATTACCTAATTATCTACATTGAAATGACCTGGTGTGCCCAGTGAGTTGTCGTATCTCACTAATCTAGCACAGAACAAAGAACAAACAAAACTAGGGCACCATTTAGTGTCAGACGTAACAGTTGACATTCCCACCCTTCGAAGAGTTACCAGAAGTTGTATGGAAACAGACGTACATTTCTCATGCTACACAGGCACCATACTAGCACCCTACCCTACTATAAACTGAACCATACAATAGATACATGTTTTCAAGAACCAAAACCATTTTTAACAATATGGAGTTCTACTGTTAATTGATAAAATAAGAAGCTGTATCTCGTGAAAATGTTGACACTCAAATAGCTTGTCTCTGAGGAGAGGATATCTCTAAGGTAAATTGTGCCCTTCCTGTATGTGAACCCTAAAAACAGCCCAGCCACATTTCAAATGCAACTTATGTCACCAGTGCAACCTTATAACTGAACTTCTGCCATGCCATTGAAACAAACCAGGAGTTATGGATACAAAACTGAAAAGCAGTCAGGACACAATGACTGCTATAAATAAAGACCAAAGCCTGAGATCTCCTACTATAATGCCTCAATGATTCACTCCTTACATGTTTCTGCAAATTCGTTTGGCCAACTCATTTCACAGTGGTTGTGGGTACACTGTAAATGTAAACATAGACAGGCAAATTGCCTTTCCTGCCCAGTTTTCGACTAGCTGTCGTATCATTTATAACAAAGTTAGTGTGCGAAGACATGGATAACATCATGGTACCAAGTTAAACATGTAGCATTAGAAAGCTGCATGTACATGGATACAGTTGCTATGTCAACACACAAGCTGCATGTACATGGATACAGTTGCTATGTCAACACACAAGCTGCATGTACATGGATACGGTTGCTATGTCAACACACAAGCTGCATGTACATGGATACAGTTGCTATGTCAACACACAAGCTGCATGTACATGGATACAGTTGCTATGTCAACACACAAGCTGCATGTACATGCTCAATTCATGACAAGCATTCAACCTTAAAGAGAAACACATCCATGGCTAGATTAAACCATTGCCCATGCATGCTTAAACGATTCATTAAAAGCAAAGACCAAAGAAGATTTTTTTTAAAGTTCTGCTCATTTAAATTTCACAATCTAATTTTACAGAAGTAAAGTACACTAGTTTGGTGATTGTCTTGAAAAAAAGCAGTATAGACAAGATCCATTCACAAATTTTTGCAGAGAGTCCCAATGGATAGAGAAGGATGACCACCAAACAAAACCTTCTGTAGCAAGTGTCCTTCCAATCAGTTGGGACTTTTTTTAGACAAATGTTGGTTACTCAGAAAATAAATACCATTTCAGGCAGGAGATAATGGTTGGTAAACCACGTAGCTCACTTATCATGGCTGCGGTGTACTGTAGTGAGCAAAACATTTATTAGATTGATTTTGAAGGCATATGCCAAGTCTACGCTATACACTTGATTTTCTCTACCCTGCAGACCAGAGCAGTTGGAATCTTGACAGATTTCACCTTTGTGCCATGGCTCCATGTATTTGTAAGACTATTTGTGAATTATAACAGTTTGGTTGAATAAAGTATTTTAAAGAAGATATAAAAGGCTTTAGATATTTTTGAGCAACTGCTATGGTGTTTATTCACTTTGAAAGGCACTAATAAGCAATGAAAACATTTGAAGTGGTTGGTTTGATGAGAGAAGTTTGATATTCAAATACTACATTTGCATTAACTGACATAGTACTTCTTATTAAGAGCTGCAGGATTTCCCGGGCAACAAAGCACATTTCAGTGTTGTCATCTATGTGTTTACTGGCACAATTAAGCATGAATTTTCTCCTGTGTGCTCCTCCCGGCCCCTCAGCAAAACTCAGGCAAAGTGCAGTACATATGCTTTTGTCCCAAATGTGCAGTAAAATATAGGTATAGTGGCTATCTATGCAGCTTTAATCCACTTACAACAACGTGCGAAATAGGCTAATACAAGTACATATCTTTGATGACAATTTTCATTCACATTGTGATACTCCATTGTAAACACCAGTATCTTGAAAGGCTAATGTAAGCTTACTGGCTTTTACCAAATCAGCAATTTATGACTCAGTCACTTTTTCCTTGGCACCAAAATACTTCAAAATAAGCAGTCTTAGTACAACTATTCTTGCTGATGATGGTATGCTGTTTGGTTAATTCTGACTTAATTGCTGGGGGGAAAAAAACGAGAAAATTGAGGGTTCTATTAAATCACTTTTCTTTCCTTTGCAAAGTAAAAAAATATGGCCACTGAGCAAAACTGACATTGATGTTTCATAGTGATTAAGTCGGGGGCATGGTTAACAGGCCCTCACCAGCGGTCATTATAGGACAGTTACAGAGCCCAAAGCAGTTAAACCAGACTCATATCTCACATGCACACTTGGCCTATTAGTTGTGGAGGAACAACGGGAGTCTTTTGACGTGGGGGAAATTGACTTCACCTCAGCTGAGTGAAAGTTGTTAAACACTGCCAATTACAGTAGCTCATCTAAACAATCTGGTACTCCATGTCATTGTTTTTGTCTGACTGCCACATCACTAGTAGCGTCTGTTGCTAGATGCCATATTAAAGAAAATGATCACAGAGACAAAATTCTCAAATTAACACATTTCAAATAGGCAATATGTAATGATTTTTTTCCTGGTAGGACAGTGCTTCAAGAGTCAGTGATGTGCAGACCTATTTAATTCATCTCCTGTGAGGAGGCCAAGGACGTGGAGAAGAAAAATAAAGAAAACATTTTTTTTTTAAATAATATTTAAACAATTCGGTAAAAGCTTGATTCTACAAATAGCTTGCTCCTTACCTTTGTTTACAAATATAACTCCACACATTTCTAAAACTGTCTTGTTCTAGCTGTTGGACACATAAGCACCCATTTTGGGAAGAGAGGAGAACCCAACACTATCTTTAAATGTTCTGTGCTTTCTGCTCCAACTAAGAATCCTGTCATGCCAGAAAGAATCTGTAATTCTCCTCCCACTCTTTCATTTCTCAAACACACCTAAACAACAACACGTGTCAACAGCCTTTAATATATGGATTTCAGAGCTCAGCTGATGATCGCTACACGCATACAGCACCTAAGCCTACAGATGGCCAACAATAATTGCATAAAATGAGGGAACACATATGGTGGGGACCTACAAAGATCCAAACATTGACATTTTGTAACATATGGACCAAAAAATAAGAGGAAAACTAAACATTTATCCAGACAATTTAGCACCATCAAGAATAATTGGTTGAGCAGATATAGTAATGGAATCCTTTTTTAGCCAGTCTAATGATAGTAATGTAAATGAACTTCCAACAAAATAAACATTTAGCTTTCCCCCCCTTCTATTCCACCACGGTATTCACAAGAAAAGACTTATTCAGAAGTTCTTCCTCATTCATTGGCCCTGGGTTTCTGTTCAAAGAGGAAGTAGCTAGCCTACAGTACCTCTTAAACCAAACATTCTTCCCACCATACTGAGAGTGGTGTTCAGAGATTCTTAACCCACACACCTAAAATAAAGATCCAACCAAGAAAAACTAAAACTGTCCTGACCAATGACAAACTTTAAAAAGGGAAATCCAGAAGTTTGACACTACTGTATGAAGACATACTACAGGGCACTAAGAATGATAGGCCACAGCTTCAGAAACACTAGAAACAATGTGTGCAGAGATTAGGATTCAAGGCTAATCTAAACCACGGTCCACAACATATTAGGGATATTCAACCAAAAGGTGGATCTACTGTTTCAGACAAAGCTGCTCACTCTTGAATGCTGTTTGCAAGCTTTGGCACTTCTAAGTTCGGGTCAAGGCATTTAACCAAATCCTTGTCAAAAGACCAAAGTGAAAATGCAGTATACAAAGATAGCCCTAAAATATAACTATGGGATGTTTACCAACATGCAACGGCTTGATTTCTCAATAGTGGTTGCACGTCTTATTCTTTTTTTTATCTGACCATAATTAATTTGAGAGCTTCATAATTTGGTAAACACAGGAGCTCCTCCCAGAATAGCAAAAAAACAAAAAAAAGTGCATCCTACTGGGCACATATGTCAATTCGGAGTAGTGGGTGTGTCCAGTGACATGGTTTTAGAGGCCCTCCTTTTGACCACAGAGAATGTATTGTGCTATTTTAAAAACTCATTTTATGCTATTCAAAACATTTTGCCATGGCTTATGCCATGTTCTCATGCTATCTGAGTGACTCAAACATTATTTCAAAGTTGATGGGGGCCCCATGCCATGATATTTATTGCATTTTAGTTTCTCTCAATCTGTCTAGTTTTTATTTTGGTGATTGTTCGTTCTCAAAGATGATCTTATTTTTTTTTTTTATATATAGCTCTATTGTCTTTTCCACATAGTTCATATCTGGTTTTAGTCTTTTAAGTTCACTTTGAAAACATTTTACAATTCTCACCCCCCCCCCCCAACATGTATGTTTAAAAAATATATATATATTCTTTAGTTTTGTTTTTGTGGCGGCCATGATTTATCAGCAGCGGTAGGGGAAAACACTGCTATCTCACCACTAACTCCTACACCGCCTCCAGAGGCGGAAACCTGAAGGCCGACTGCCAGGTCAGCCAAGCCCAGGCCAGAGCCCTCTACACCCCCAGCGTCCCTGGGTCATGAGTTGCTGGACTCTGGGTCTGGGTTGGGGACGCCAAACTAGACAGCAGCTGGGGGTGTCAACAAGGCAAAGGGTGGCTACTTTGAAGAATCTCAAATATAAAATCTATTTTTATTTGTTTATCACTTTCTTGTTTACTACATGATTATGTATGTGTGTCATGATGGCTTAAATATTATTCTACAATGTAGAAAATTGTAAAAATAAAAAAGTAGGTGTTTCCAAACGTTTGAATGGTACTGTATATAGTTTGCAGATTTTAATCCAGAGGCAGACTTCTTGGTCAGAATACTCTTAGATCCATAGCTAGTAGAAAATATGCTGCAAATTACAATATTATTTCAGACTCAAAAATAATGCACTTGGGACAAAATGTTCCATCTTATTTTGTCCTGGTCAGAGTTCACACACACACATTTGAAAGAAGATTGAGCAACAGTGCTGGTGTCTCAATAGCAGAAAAAAGCCATGGGATTGGCTCAGGCATCCATGTGAGCCGTTTGTTCCACTTAAAGAGCTGTGGAAGGCATAGTTAGACTGAAAGGCACTAGTCATTAAGGTTCTCCTTTGTGTTGTGTACTGCCTCAATGAACATAATTGACTTCCAACAATCCCCTCCCATTACCTGGTCCTCAAGGAGAGCCTAAAATTGGAACCAAATCTGATTTGGAACAATCTCAAGACTTTAGCGTGAAAAATAAAACATTCAACGCTTTTGGCCTTAATCCCCCCTTTCTCTGATTATCAGCTTGTCAGTCATTTCTTAATGTAAGTATTTACATCTTAAAATGACAACAACAAAGTCAGGAGGGATGCATTTTGGATTTCTGGTTCCTATTTGAAACACAACCTCAGCCTCCTCAGGTTGGTCCGTTCTGCTTTTGACCCTAGATGTTTTTCTTTTGGGTCCCTGTAATTGCACCCTTACTCAGCTTGGAGGGCCAACATCAATCCTTCCATTCATAAAGCTGCAACTGCCTCTTAGTGGCATATTGGGTTTATTAAAACGTTATATCTGTATCCCAGTCACTTCCCAGCTAAAACAAGCTATCTTTAGACTCCCACTTTCTACTCCTTTAACTGGCATAGTTACATCATCAACCTGCAATTATTTTCTCCTTTCTCTCAGGCAGTGTGGCATCCTCAAATCACTGGGAGCAAACAGAGGAGAGAGATTCTAAACACAGACAAACGTGTCTGTCTCACCCAGCCTATGCCTTCCCAGCAATCTAAAACTGAAGCAACCACCACCACAATGATTCAAATAACCCGGGCAGCAAAGACAAGCCCAGGGATGATCATTTTATGATGGCAAGGTTTGCACTGCAATTATGATGGAAAAATATATTGGGCAAAATAATTAATTTCATAAATCTAACACAGAGTGCTGTAAATCATTGGGCTTGTAAGAATAAAATATATATTTATCTGTATCTATTATCTGAACGGTCAATTATAGGATTTAAAAATCCAAAACGACTTATTTGTAGTCCCAGTCACCAGTCCAACTTCACCCATGAGAATAAATAGACTACAAAAAGCAGTTGCTGTTTTGACAGGGTATTTTGCACACCAGACACATGAAACCATGGCGAATGCAAAATGCTTATTTTAATTGTATATATACACACACACATATTCAGCTTTCAATTAGATTAAAAACATCTGCCTAGTGCTTACTAATTTGAGAAACATAGGAATCTACATTTGATCTCCACAGTGTGCCTGTATCTTGTACTAAAATAATGGGATAAACGACTGCCCCAGAATTCCAGTCATCAGCATACTAATTAAACCCAATGAACGTGAATTAGTCACGTCTGGAGAGAAGCATTACTGTTCAACAGTTTCAACAGCAGCACTACAAAGGTTACGTCAGAACCTTTCATAGACTCTCCTAACATTCTAATAGAGTAGCAAGAATGCCACCACATCATAAAGTGGTTCAGGAGTGATGTGAAAAAGGCTTACTGTAAAAATGCCAACGTTTGTGCATTTCTTAACAGGCCCCATTGTCACGATGAAACACTCTGATGACTAATACAATAGAGTGGTCTTGAAAGTGTTTAACTTCTATCCTGCACAAAAACGGTCTGTAAGACAATCCGGACACCAGAAAGAAATCATAGATGCAAATCAAAAATAAACATGTTGCCACTGTGGGGTCCACGTAGCTTTCATGGTGAAAGTGTGATGAGGGACAGGGACATGTGAAGTTAAGTGTTGACTCCACCCCCTGTGACTCTGTCATTTAACTAAAGGGGTTTACCAAGGATGTCCAGTGGCTCGACTGGCTTTCTTCTGCGGGCTGTAAACTAAGAGTTGAAAATATGTCAAAAAAGCACAGTTAGGTTCTGAAACCTAAACACATCCTAGAGTCCACTTCAGTTGTAACTACAGTAAAACTTAAGCTGGCATGGATTAACAAGTGCAAAACAGCTCAAAGAAGAAGAGAGATAAATACTGCAGATAAGGAGACAAACACACACAGTCTTGTACAGCTAACCTCGTGGGGACACACTTCAGTCCCATTCAAAATCCTATTTTCCATAACCCCTAACCCAAAAACAAAACCTTAACCCTAAAACTAACCCTAGCTCCTAACCGTAAATGTAATTCTAACCCTAATTCCAACCTTAACCTCCTAGAAATAGCATTTGACCTTGTGGGGACCAACAATTTGTCCCCTGTTGGTCAAATTTTAGTTTGTCTACTATTCTTGTGAGGACTTCTGGTCCTCACAAGCTTCTTTATACAAAATGTAAAGCTGCGATATTTAATTTTGGGCTACCCGACCAAATCCACATAGAAGTGTGAGTTATAGATCTTACATTCTCATTGAAAGCAAGTCTAAGAAACTGTTCTGTTTCCCGTTAAGTTTTGTTTTTGTTTAATTTACTTCCAGTTTTGTACACCTGCTTCAAACAGCTGAAAATACAATGTTTTGAGTTTCATGAAAATATATTTCACAGTGGTTTAGTTGGTACAATGATTCTGCTTGTTTTGTCACAAACTGAATTTAGGTGAACAATTAGAATTTTAGAAATCAGGAAATGGCTGATTTCTTCATATTGCACCTTTAAGTATATTTGTCCACTGCATGTGACTGTCCCACATGACATTGTGTGTAATACGAATGTTACTATATAGCCCATGGTGACATCACAAAACACAGTTGAGAGACCCTTGGGAAAAATAAAAGGTAGGTAATGCACATAAGGGTACTGCACATAATCAAATCAGTTAACAAGATATGAAAAAGTATAGAAGTAAAGAAAATTACACAAATAAAGACCATGGTGGACCTTCGATAACACCCGACCACAAGAGGTCTGAAGACAGAAACTCAACTTTGACCTCTGATGTACCCATCTTACACTGCGGCTCAGTGGAGGCATAGTACCGCTGTATGCACTCTACACCACACACAGTTAAAACAATCTAGCTCTCCAGTGAATAAAATAGCATGGCTATAAATGTAACTAATGTTTACCAGAGTTCACTAAGCTGACATACCGTATTGATTTTGTTACCACAATACACGATCTGACATTAAAATCCTGCAAGGGAGCAATATATTAATATTTGTTTGCGTGCACAAGGCAGAAACTACACTGTTGCCTGAAAATTCCTGCCATAAGGACTCAATGGTCTGGGCCATTCACATTGTTATTTACCCTGACAGAGGGACTGCATGGGGTGACCGGGAAAAAGCTCAAGTATAGACGTTTTTCCAGGGTAAAATGCTCACTCACTGTCAATATAATTATTTTGTAAACATGTAATGTACTAAACCCATTCCTCAGCACCTGTTTTTGAGCAGTCGAAAATACGCATCAATGGGTAAAAGAGGGGAACACTTATGTTATTATTAGACTTCATCAAAAACACAGCAATTAAGATGTCAAAGACATCCCAGAAAAAAAGTTATACCCATATAGCTCTGTATACGACTTGAACTTACAACCACATATACCCTCAAAAATATCAAAATGTCTCCTACACTGAGTTAAACCTCTTTCCGTGCTGCTCCATTGAGAATGGGGCAAGGGAGGGAGGGAGGGAGCTGTGGGGTTTTTAAATGCTATGAGAGACTATCATCCTGAAGTGACATGCCTTCTCTCTCTGAAGACATGGCACCCTTCATTAAAGCTGACATCACAACGGGGCGGGACGCCTATACTAGGTCGATTGTGGGTGATGTTAGAGACAGATTTGGTATAAATACCCTGAGCCCAGTGGCCTGGGTAGCAGCAGCCAGCTCAGACTTAACCTCCAGACTTAAGGACTATACAGCAACGTGCCGGGACAGCAGCCTCCCGAGCCCCACTGATCTTTTGGAGCCTAAGTCTTCTCTGCTGGTACGTGTACCCTGTGTGTGTGTGACTCTTGTGTGGCCCTCTGTTTCTGGTGCTGTGAGGTGTACAGTGTGTATGGGGCCATGGAGGAGGATGTTGGGGTCTTGGGGGAGTCAGTTGGGTGCATAGTTGAGGATCAGTTGTAAGTAGAGGGTCCTGAGGGTGTCTAGCTTCAAGTGTTCCCCGTAGCACGGGTCTTAATCATCACTGTTATGAGATGGTTCACTTGACGGTGGGGAAGGGACAACCCATACAAAACAGACTGAGGTAGCTCTGGATATCTGACTGAAGATTGGGGGTCTGCAATGTTCCCTACTGTGCTTGTTTCTTGTAATTCTGGCTCAGAAATGTTAGTTTGCCGTTGTGCAGGCCCTACTATAGAATGGTACTGTGTGTCTCACCACTGTCTCTGTATGTTGAAGACCATTGACATTCCAACAAACTAATAGAATGTCTGAAAATGTATTTCATGCAGGTTTAACGTCACAAGATGGACCTCAGGGTGACAAGTGTTCTCCTCCTCCTGGTGGCCTTGGCCGTGGCAACGCCAGAGAGATATTACCATGTACAGAAAGTAGCCAAGCAGCAGTATCCTACCAAGAGCCATGTCCAAAGTAAGTCTCAACATCTTCATGTCTATCAGCATGCTATTGCTGTAAAAAATATTTTGTACATCAGCTTTGCAGTACATTCTCTTGGTGGAAAGCTTATGGAAGATTTCATTCCAATTCTAGAATGTACTAGAGGTTTGTCAGTCAGACCAGGAGTTTTTCTTCACCACCTGACTAGGAAAAACTCTTGGCCAGAGAATAAAAATGTCAACCTGGAAGTTACATGACTGTTTTGAATTCCTAGTAAGCATGGTTTGTTAAAATATATGTTTTAAAAAGTTACTAATTAGCCAACCAGTTTAATGTTATTTAGCCAATTAATGAATTTAAAATTACAGAATATCCAGCATTACTTTAATTTACAACAACAAAAATTACATCACTGTGGAAGTTAACAGTTTCTAGTAAAACACTCTACATAGCACATTATCCTTAACAAGGGAACCAGTAACAAATTTATTGATGGGACCTGAGGCAATGTCTCAGTCAATCTTGTTGAGGGTTTTCACCTGACCATAGTTGTGGTGGCAATAGGAAACCATGGGCCCATGCATCCTTCCACGCTCCCAAGACATGACACACTCGTTCATCAACAGAAAGTGGATAATAAACATTAGTTAGGATAACAACTATTCTTCTGGCTGCAACGGTGCTGACAGTCAGACCACAGAGGCTCTGTAGAAGTGAGAGCCAGGGGCAATTATTACTTCTGTATGCCTTGTTGAAACACCAACATGCACCAGCTGCCACATAACACTGCTTCCGAGATATCTCACTCTTGACAAATATTGAAATATCCTGCTAAATATCCTACTATCTTCTCTTCAGGAGAAAGCTCAGAAGACAGCGGGGAAAGTAGAGAGGGTAAGACAGTGGGGCTTGACAAAATGGAAGAGATCATACCATTCTGTCAAGAATATGGTCCGGAGTCAAGTGTTGCCGCTCAACCAGACTCCGGCACTCAGTAGCTTTGTTGAAGATGTTTTGATGCAGTTTTTATGGCCGGTGACCTCTGACATATAAATAGAATACTTTTCCACAAGTCAACAATGAAAACAGATGTTACCACATTGCACTCCCAAACAAAACACTTTGTAGTGTGCTTAAATTGTCTCAATACCTCTCAAAACAAACACCCTAAAGTAGAGTAGACAAAATTGCACATAATCTCAAATATGCATCCTCAGTTTATATAATATTACAATGTGAGAGCCATGGCATAGCCTACATATAGAAATATATATGGTTTGATGCTGACAATAGACACGTGATCTAGGCCTAAACCATTCAGACAAGACAAGTCAAGGTTCAACAGCTGGCTATGCCACTGTGATCAGTACCATCACCTCCCAGTTTCTGAGGTATGACTTGGCTGCCAAAGTGTCCAGTTCTGACACATTCTGCTCTTCTGTGGTTTCAAACCTATTCCTCAGTGGCTTTCAAATTACAGCCCTGTCTCGCCGTTTTGTTCTCAAAGTGCTATTCCAAAGCAGGAAAAGGCAAACACGTTTTTCAACAAATAGTACATCCAATCCACTTCGTTCACTGTAACCAAATGTTCCCTACTGATTTTGTATCAGTACTTTACACCATAGCAATACAACACCACACATTACTTGAGGACAGTGTTGGGGAATAGTGAACTATGTAATTTAACTAAATTTAGCAGTAGCTTGGAGGTAGTTGAACTACATTCAAATCTTGGTAGTGTTTTCAGTAGTTAATTACTTTTGGGCATACAAACAACATGGGTTCAGGAAATTGTTGAGGTATTGTGGGCTAACCTCTCAAAGACAGGGATAAAAGTATCCTGTCAGCATTTCAGGACTTAGACCAGATGCCACACATTTAAACCATTATATCCCAATATGGCCTGCATTTTACCCTAATATGTCCTACCCTGTACTGCCTCACAAATTCCACACTAGCAAAGAGGAGGAAAGGTTTAAAGGTGAAGCACATTCATCAACAACTGGAGGACCACAAACCATACCATGTACTACAGACAACTTGGGAAATTAAAGGGTTCAACATAGTATGGGTAAATTAAACTAAAATAACTGGCTACAGTAGTCTAATATAGTCTCAACATGTTGTGCATTGTACACCAGTGTTTATGTGACCATCTCCTCAGACCACTGGTGCTGTCAAGATGACCCTAGGAAAAGCAGTCCGTTCCCACAACATCCCTCCATAAATCACAGACTCTGTTGTTTAAATTGCATTGTGGTGTTTCAGAGGGGAATACCAAAGCAAAGGACTCAGGACAAAGGAAACAATTGACATGCAAATGGTCAAAGAGAGGGAGAAATGGACTTGACTTAACAATGATACATGACATGATCAAAAGTATGTGGACACCTGCTAGTCGAACATCTCATTGCAAAATCATGGCCATTAATATAGAGTTGGTCCCATCTTTGCTGCTTACCAGTCTCCAGTCTTCTGGGAAGGATTTCCACTAGATGTTGGAACATTGCTGCAGGGACATGCTTCCATTCAGCCACAAGAGCATTAGTGAGGTTGGGCACGGATGTCGGGCGATTAGGCCTGGCTCGTAGTCGACATTCCAATTCATGCCAAAGGTGTTCGATGGGGTAGAGGTCAAGGCTCTGTGCAGGTCAGTCAAGTTTTTCCACACCGATCTCGACAAACCATTTCCGTATGGACCTCTTTGTGCACTGGGCATTGTCATGCTGAAACAGGAAAGGGACTTCCCCAAACTATTGCCACAAATTTGGAAGCACAGAATCGTCTAGAATGTCATTGTATGCTGTAGCGTTAAGATTTCCTAAGGGTCCTAGCCCGAACCATGAAAAACAACCCCAGACCATTATTCCTCCTCCACCAAACTTTACAGTTGGCACAATGAAATGGGGCAGGTAGTGTTCACCTGGCATCCGCCAAACCCAGATTCGTCCGTCGGGCTGTCAGATGATGAAGTGTGATTTATCACTAGAAAGAACGTGTTTCCACTACTCCATAGTCCAATGGCGGCAAGCTTTACACCACTCCAGCCGTCACTTGGCATTGTGATCATAGGCTTGTGTGAGGTTGCTTGCCCATGGAAACCCATTTCATGAAGCTCCCGACAAACAGTTCTTGTGCTGAACTTGCTTCCAGAGGAAGTTTGCAACTGAGGACAGATGATTTTTACCCGCGACGAACTTCAGCGGTCCCACTCTGTGATCTTGTGTGGCATACCACTTCGCAGCTGAGCAGTTGTTGCTCCTAGATGTTTCTAGGTCACAATAACAGAACATACAGTTGTCCAGGGAAGCTTAAGAAGGGCAGAAATTTTACAATTTGTTGGAAAGGTGGCATCCTACAGTATGACAGTGCCATGTTGAAAGTAACTGAGCTCTTCAGTACGGGTCATTCTACTGCCAATGTTTGTCTATGGAGATTGCATGGCGGTGTGCTCGATTTTATGCACCTGTCAGCAACTGGTGTGGCTGAAATAGCCATATCCACTAATTTTAAGGGATGTCCACATACTTTTGACCATGTTGTGTATATAGAGCAGTGACAAGCAGAGGCAAAATGTTACATTTTCAAGCCTAATTCAAGAGATTATAATTTCATACTTTGCTTTATGACTTCTATTTTGCACAGGATGGACATCTGAGAGATGGTAGTTTAATCCAATCAGGGAAACCCCTCCGCCACTACATGTTTGCAACAGGACTCAATAGCAAAAAACAAATGACTGGTGCATGTTGTTCCTCAATACCAATACAAATAGGGCACAGATATCAGTCATCAGCTTTCTAAAATATCTAAAATCCATTTGTGGCCTCACTGAGAATACATCAAAATATAATATGAAAGACAAATAATTCAGATGCATTAAAGAAATTTAAAAAGTGGACTCAACTCTTCAATTGAGAATACTCTGATAGCAGACAATGGACTAAGTGTCTAAGTTCACCTTGAGTGAATTATAATGAACTCTGGAAAAACAAACTTATTGAGATGGAGAAAAAAAAAAAAGAGATCCTGAATCTACATTTACATTACATTTAAGTCATTTAGCAGACGCTCTTATCCAGAGCGACTTACAAATCTAAACCAATTACAGTTGACTGTACTTGTTAACTGCATCTTAAAGCCACAATATGTAACTTTTTGGGCGACCTGACCAAATTCACATAAAAATTATAGATCATTTATAGATCATTCTAATTTATGTCAGGTCTAAGAAGCCGTAGGTCTGTGTGTGCTATTTCTATGCTTCCCTTTCGGTTTTGTACATCAGAGCTTCTAACAGCTGAAAAAAACTATATTTTTGGTTATTGAAAACATATTTTACAGAGGTTTAGATGGTACAATGATTCTCTACACTGCTGTTGTCACAAACTTAAATTATGTCGAACTATTAGAATTATAGCTACCAGGAAGCAGAGTGATTTATGCTTATTGCACCTTTAAGTAATTATAATTATCCATTTATCCAGGTGTTGCAGGGGAGCCAGGTATTCCAGGATCCCCTGGTGAGCCAGGACCTATGGGCCCCCCTGGGCCTCCCGGCAAGAGTGGCATGGGACATCCCGGACCAAAGGGCCCAGCCGGGAACCCCGGACCTGCTGGATACTCTGCAGCTGGCAAGCCTGGCAACTCAGGTGCTCCTGGGAAACCAGGTAGTAATGGCATGCCTGGTGAGAAGGGCCATACTGGCGCAACTGGCGCCATGGGTCCAAGAGGATCTCCCGGTTCCCCTGGAAGCCCAGGACCTGCTGGACCCTCTTCTGTTGGCAAACCAGGCCCACACGGTCTGCCCGGCGGCATGGGGCCAAGGGGTGAGCCCGGACTTAAAGGACATCCAGGTATCCCTGGTCTGCCAGGACAAAAGGGAGAGAAGGGAGTTGGTATTCATGGAGCACCAGGTGCAAATGGTGCAGTGGGACCAATGGGACCATCTGGTATGCCCGGTCAACCTGGAGTTGGTAAGTCTGGTGCCACTGGATACCCCGGGGAGCCTGGAAAGTCAGGTACTCCAGGTAGGGATGGAGCTCCAGGAGCCATGGGTCTGCCAGGGCCAAAGGGCCACAATGGAAACCCTGGGGTAGGAGCACCAGGAAAGTCAGGTGAGAATGGCAGTCCAGGTATGCCTGGAAATATGGGACCTAAAGGTCCCCAGGGACATGCTGGACAACCAGGTGCACCTGGCATGCCAGGAATTGGTAAACCAGGAGCTAATGGCATGCCAGGAGACAGAGGATCACCAGGTACATCAGGAACCACTGGTCAAAAAGGAGAGCCAGGGCCAACAGGTTACACTGGGGCAACAGGTGCTACTGGGCTTACGGGTCCAGCTGGTCCCCAGGGTGCTAGAGGATTCCAGGGAGAGACAGGTATTCAGGGACTTAAAGGTGATGTCGGCATGGTGGGAGCTCCTGGGGCAAAGGGAACCAAGGGAGATCAGGGACATCAGGGTTATGCAGGGAAGTCAGGTATCCCCGGGGCAGCAGGACCTCCTGGTGCAACAGGTGCTACCGGACATCAGGGTAATAAGGGAGGTCAGGGCCATACTGGCGCTCCAGGTACTCCAGGTGCAAATGGGCTTCCAGGAGCAAAGGGACACACAGGCACACCTGGAGGACCTGGGAAACCAGGTGAGAACGGTATCCCAGGGGTAAGAGGACCAGTGGGGCCTTCAGGTACAGCAGGTCAACCAGGTCTTAAGGGTCACCCAGGTCTTCCCGGTACACCCGGCCCAGCTGGCAAGATGGCGAAGGGAGTTTCTGGTCCCATGGGTCCACCTGGAGCTCCTGGTTCCAGAGGTCACAATGGTAACCCAGGTGCTATGGGACCTCCTGGCCCACCTGGTCCCCCTGGTGAGATGGTCTACCACCATGAGAAGAGCATGCCCATAAAGTCCCATGAGATTATGATGCCTCATCATGAGATGATGAAGGCCCCCATGTCTGCCTTCAGCGCTGTTCTGACTAGGGCTTACCCTTCAGCGGGATCACCTATTCAGTTCAACCAGATTATTTACAATGGTGAGCAGCACTATGATTCCCAGACTGGCATCTTCTCCTGCCAGGTACCAGGTCTCTATTATTTCTCCTACCATATGCATGTTAATGGTGCTAATGCATTGGTGGCACTGTACAAAAATGGTGAGCCAATCATGTTCTCATACGATGAGTACAACAAGGGCTTCTTGGATCAGTTGTCTGGCAGCACTGTCCTTATGCTGAATGCCCATGACCAAGTCTACATTCAGGTCCCTGATGAGGAGACCAATGGTGTCTTCGCTGCCGACAATGTTCACTGCTCTTTCTCTGGGTTCCTGATTGCTTCAACGTGATACAGACACTAATAAAACCGTGAAACCTTAAAGAAACTACTTAAAGAATAGATCAGTTTACAACTTCCATTGAGATTTGGTTGTCATTGTAGAATAAAAAAAAATGTACGTAATATTCTTCAAGTTCATTTGTCTTTCAAAAAGCTAAAAAAGTAAGAGCAGCAATTTTCTGAAGTATTCCATTGAGACAGGCATTCAGTTCATGGAAGCAATAAATTCAGGGGAAGAATATAATTTAGGAATTAAATGGTTTTTATCACTATTCCCTATTTGCACAAGTATTCAGCAAACAATGATTAAAAAGTTTGAAAATACACAAAATGGTGCTCTTTGACTGCCTGCAACATTTACAGCAGATTTTTTGTTTTCAAAGTGTTTAATAAATGTCTTGTAATATACATGCAAAGTAAATCATGTGTTTGTTTTTTTGCAATGCTGTAACAAACCTTTGACAAACAAGCAGTGTATTATTGTTACACGCATTATGAAACAGTCATTCAAAAATGTACTATATCAACAACAACTTTATGCCTGAGGATGCATTTATGCTGTTTAACTTACTGACCAAAGTAAAGAATAAAGTCGAAGTTCTGAAACTGATGCTTTTGTCTTGTTTATTTTTTTGTGACAGTACGATAGGAAATTGAAAATATTGTTTGATTTTGAGCCCACTGATACAGCCAATTAAATGAGTGATTCTGATATGGTGCACCGGTTCAACAACGGAAAATGATTGATTCTAAAATAAGTGATCAACCTACCTTTAAATGCTGAGGTGTTGTAATTGTGGTCGATGGCAGCGACCATGTCTTTCCAAAAGTCTGAATTCACCTCATTCCCACGCTGTTGACCAAAACAAAATAATGTTCTTGAAATGAAATGCTTTATAGGTTGTTGTTTTTATATGTTTCATTTAAACAAATGTGTAAACATTAACTATCATAATGGACATGGATTTGAATAGATTTTACCTTGCGCAACATATCCACAACTCTTCCACAGAGAAGAGCCCCGGGTAGATCGAAATAGTTGTCATAAAAATAGTACTTTGCTGCGGAGAATAAAACAGAATATATTTATTGTGAGAAACAATCCAATCATTCACCACTCTGTAAATTGGAAATAAAGTGAGAAGAAAAAAGCCCATGTTTTCAGGAGATTGCATTATCATGCATTATCATGAAAATTCAACTGCATTACAAAAACAAGAAAAAAAGCACAAACAAAAAGGAAGGGGTCACACAGATTCAAGATTTAAGACTTACTAGATCTCGTAAATGTGGTATTGAGGCTATTAAAGTGCTTCCATTCCCTTTTTGGACCGTAATGTTTAATGATCTCTTCTGTTCTGAGGTTATTAGTCCCATGGGTTGCTCTAATGAAAACAAACAGGTTTAAAGTCAGGTTTTTTATTTATTTGGGGTGGAAAGAGGAGTAACAAAGACATGCGTGCCCAAATACTGTACCAACACTTCAAAACAGCCATTTTTCCTATCAATATTAACAGAAACCAATATCAAGGCATGCATTTAACTGTAAACCTACCGTAAGACAGTTCCATCTTCCGCCAATTTAACCAAGTTTCCATCCTCAAGGTCTACCACTAAGCCCTTGAAACTGGACATACAGAATAGACATTTCATAGTGGTCTTTGCCAAAGAAAACGCATGTTGATCCATGTCCTATGCTAGGCAATAACAAGAATCTGTGAGCATTATTCAGCATCTTCCTTTATGCTTAAAAAGTGCCCTTTATCCAACCTGAAAATGGGGTAGTCTGAATTTACAAGGGCACACCACGGTCATTACAGCATAGAGAGGAAGGGATGATTGTATTCAGTCATTCTTCTGCTGCTAGTGACTCACCAGAAATCCCAGGTAGCAGGGGTCAGTGTGAGAAGGTCCTTGTCATAGTCTTTATGCTCCACCAGATACCTGGTAAAGCTCTCATAGATCAGCTGCAGAGAGGCACAATGGGGTCACTGTTATAATCTATCCACAGGTGGGGTGAACATTCAGTGACACTGAACATGTATTACTGTACGATACATATACACTGTACTGTACTGACAGCTACCACGATGGAGCTGCCTCGTATGCATTAAACCGATTTGTAAAGTCATGGCTTCAATGTCATTTACGTTCCACACAGAGGATGCCATTGGTTTTCTGCAGCTGGCAGTCAGATGTCACACAAACGTGACTCATACCATACACCTTAAGGGCCTGCTGGCTAATCTTTTGTTGCTAGCATGTTGCTTATACATGTCATGTTAGCTATTTCATGTTGCAAAAGAGAAAGACTCCCCTGCACTACAACAATATCGTTTTAGGTTTTTGGCGCGTGCAATACGACTACAACGTTTAGCATATGAACACCATGTAGGAAGTATTTTATATTCCATTCGTTTCGTAATACATTACGAGTACTAGCTATTGATGAAATGCAGTGAACCGTGAATGTCTGACTTGACACTGCGAGTTGGAAAGGATGGTGATGTTGCATGCAATCATTAGGCTACTTGGTAGCAATTGCCGGCTACATTGTTACTGTATCGTGCTGTTAGAAATGCGAAGAACAGCACGCAACGTTAGCTTTAGCTCGTGAGCTACAAATAAACTCACCCTGGAGGTCTCTTTCAAATGGTACCGACAGAGTGTGTGGTCCAAATCAAAACCAATGACATCACAATCTGAAAGGGAAAAATATTCGCTCATTTTAACGAAAATGCTGGAAAACAAGGATGTTGCCTGGTGCACTCCTGCACACTACTGTCAATCAATGGGCTCGTTTGCGTGGTTGGGCTGAAGCAACCGACTGAAGACGAAAGCCGATGAGTACGCTTCGAACACACCGACTGTATTTGTGCGTTTTGGACACCAGAAGTGCTTTACTTTCCAATGGAACGCTGCATTTGCCTTGCAGCGTTGTGTTGCGTTGCCTGTGTGTTCTGTGTAGGTCATGCGTTCGATACATGGAATGTATGCATCAAATTGTATGCGTAGACTTAACAGAAAGTAGCAAAATCTGAATGTTGAATATTTGTTGTACACATATCCAGTAAATAAATGTGGGATTACATAATAAAAACAGTTTGATTGCGTAATTTCTTTACATATTTTATTAATTTATTTGCCATGCAGCATACATATTATTTATTCGAAGACTTTCAAAAATGTATTGTGAGAGCCTACAATATAATTTCCCTCCTAAATGCAGTAATAAATAGTCAAGATAGAAAATGGTTTTGATCGCACTGTTGGACTGGGACCAGCCCCGCCGAAAGCGCAGGTCTGTGTGGGTCCAGAGATGGTTGAAGTCCCGAAAGCATGCAGGGGAGTTCCACGGTCACATTCACGAGCTTCGACTATTTCGAGAGCAATTTCGAGGTTACTTTCGTCTGGACCGAAGCGAGTTCAATCACCTGCTCCAGATGGTTGGAGCTGTTATAATCTTCAAAGGGTTCTCCTATGCGGACAGCCAGATAACACTTTTGGGTTCTAGACAGCACCTTTTTTTCTACAATTAGAGTTGGCCTGGGCTACAGTTTATTGACACAGTCAGACTGATTTGTACTGTTTCAAGGCATTGTTAATGATGGTTGATGAGTATTACAATATAATTAGTAGAGCATAAACTGCAATGAGGTAGGTATATGAGTAGATAGAATATGTGGGTGGAATATTAAATTAGACCATATTGATAATTCTTTTGAATTATATTTCAGATTCTTGGTGACAGGGGACTCCTACAGGAGCATCAGATTCAGCTTTGGAGTTGGTTGGTCCACGGTGGCACAAACCATTTGGGACTGTCTTGTAGGTGAATACATGCCTGTCCCCAAGGAGGAAGACTGGAGGGCCATTGTTGCCAAGTTCCTGGAGAGGTGGAATTTCCACAACTGTCTTGGCTCCATTGAAGGGAAACATGTAGTAATCCAGGCTCCACCGTGCTCGGGTTCGCAAGGGTACATATTGCGGGCGGCAGGTAGCCTAGTGGTTAGAGCATTGGGCCAGTAACCAAAAGGGTGCTAGATTGAATCCCCGAGCTGATAAGGTCAAAATCTGTCTTCTGCCCCTGAACAAAGCCGTTAACCCACTGTTCCTAGGCCGTCATTGTAAATAAGAATTTGTTCTTAAGTGACTTGCCCCATTAAATTACAAAAAAATAAATATTCAGTTGTGCTGTTGTAGATTTGTATTATTTGACCTTTAACCAGGTAGGCCAGTTGAGAACAAGTTCTCATTTACAACTGCGACCTGGTCAAGATAAAGCAAAAGCAGTGCGACAAAAACAAGAGTTACACAAACAAACGTAGTCAATAACACGATAGAAAAATCTATGTACAGTGTGTGCAAATGTAGAAGAGTAGGGAGGTAAGGCAATAGATAGGCCATAGAGGCAAAATAATTACAATTTAGCATTAACACTTAAGTGATAGATGTCCAGATGATAATGTGCAAGTAGAGATACTGGGGTGAAAAAGAGCAAGAGGGTAAGTAATAATATGGGGATGAGATAGTTGGGTATGCTATTTACAGATTGGCTGTGTACAGGTACATTGATGGGTAAACTGCTCTGACAGCTGATGCTTAAAGTTAGAGAGGGAGATATAAGAATCCAGCTTCAGTGATTTTTGCAATTCGTTCCAGTCATTGACAGCAGAGAACTGGAAGGAAAGGCGGCCAAAGGAAGTGTTTGCTTTGGAGATGACCAGTGAAATATACATGCTGGAGCACATGCTACGGGTGGGTGTTGCTATGGTGTCCAGTGAGCTGAGATAAGGTGGGGCTTTACTTAGCAAAGACTTATAGATGACCTGGAGCCAGTGGGTTTGGCGACGAATATGTATTGAGGGCCAGCCAACGAGAGCATACAGGACGCAGTGGTGGGTAGTGTATGGGGCTTTGGTGACAAAATGGATGGCACTGTGATAGTCTACACCCAGTTTGCTGAGTAGAGTGTTGGAAGCTATTTTGTAAATGACATCGCCAAAGTTAAGGATCAGTAGGATAGTCAGTTTTACGAGGGTATGTTTGGGAGCATGAGTGAAGGAGGCTTTGTTGCAAAATAGGAAACCGATTCTATATTTAACTTTGGATTGCAGATGCTTAGTGTGAGTCTGGAAGGAGAGTTTACAGTCTAACCAGACACCTAGGTATTTGTAGTTGTCCACATATTCTAAGTCAGAACCGTCCAGAGTAGTGATGCTAGACGGGCGGGAGGGTGCGGGCAGCAATCGGTTGAAGAGCATGCACTTAGTTTTACTAGCATTTAAAAGCGGTTGGAGGCCACGGAAGGAGTGTTGTATGGTGCTGAAGCTCTTTTGGGGGTTTGTTAGCACAGTGTCCAAAGAAGGGCCAGAAGCATGCAGAATGCTGTCATATACGTAGAGGTGGATCAGAGAATCAACACCAGCAAGAGCGACATCATTGATATATACAGAGAAAAGAGTCGGCCCGAGAACTGAACTCTGGCACCCCCATAGAGACTGCCAGAGGTCCGGACAACACACCCTCGATTTGACACACTGAATTCTATCTGAGAAGTAGTTGGTGAACCAGGCGAGGAAGTCATTTGAGACACCTAGGCTATTGAGTCTGCCAATAAGAATGCGGTGATTGACAGAGTCGAAAGCCTTGGCCAGGTCCATGAAGAATGCTGCACAGTGTTGTCTTTTATCGATGGAGGTTATGATATTTTTTAAGACCTTAGGCTGAGGTGCACCCTTGACCAGCTCGGAAACCAGATTGCATAGTGGAGAAGGTATGATAGGATTTGAAATGGACGGTGATCTGTTTGTTAACTTGGCTTTCAAAGACTTTAGAAAGGCAGGGCAGGATGGACATAGGTCTATAACAGTTTGGGTCTAGAGTGTCTCCCCCTTTGAAATAAGACAATCAATAACCAATACAGCAGTAGACAAGGCATATTGACATTAGGGAAAGGCATGTGTAGCCGAGTGATCATAGGGTCCAATGAATAGCTAGGCGAGCTGGAGACAAGGCGATTCAGACAGCTAGCAGGCCGGGGCTAGCAGGTGGTCCTCTGGGGGATGTCGCAACGGAAGAGCCTGTAGAAACATGCCTCGGACCGGTACGTCGGCAGACCAGTCGTGATGGATCGGTGGGGCTCCGTGTCGGCAGTGAAGGAGCCCAGGCCAATTGGCAAAAGAGGTATTGTAGCCCAGGAAATGGCCAATGGATCTCTACTGCTAGCTGGGAGATGGTTTAAGCTCCAGGCTAGTTCCAGGCTAACTGGTGCTTGCTTCGGGACAGAGACATTATCCAGGAGTAGCCACTCGGATAGCAGCGATGATCCGGTGTAAAGGTTCAGAGGTTATGGTAGGAATCCAGAGATGTGGTAGAGAAAAAGCAGTCTACCACATCTGTGCAGACTGGCAGGAATTGACCGGGCTGAGGCTGGTTGATGTCCGAGGTAACGGTGATGACCGCTAGCAGTAGTTAACTGACTACTAGCTAGTAGCTAGTTAGCTGGCTAGCTTCTGATTGGGTTTCCGGTTCTAAAGTATGCCACTAACCTGAGGCGGAAGGTAGCCTAGTGGTTAGTGTTGGACTAGTAACCGAAAGGTTGCAAGATCGAATCCCTGAGCTGACAAGATAAAAATCTGTTGTTCTGCCCCTGAACAAGCCAGTTAACCCATTGTTCCTAGGCCATCATTGAAAAAAAGAATTTGTTCTTAACTTGCTTGCCAAGTTAAATGAAGAAATAATTAAGTATAACAAAATAGCAGATCTGTACCACATTGGGTGAGGCGGGAGAGTATGTTCAGTCTGTAGAAGGAAATTGAGATTAAAAATATAGATTAAATATACATGAAGAAAACAATATATACACGGGACAAGACAAAAACAGACGTCTGACTGTTACACCATGTTGGAATTAGGTAGCTGCCTTCTACTGTTTCTGTGCCAATCGATGTTGGTGCTTACGGGAAGTGATGGTGGGACTCTGCCTTTGGCCAGGCACTTCAGGATGGCACATTGGAGATTCCACTCCCTCGTCGGTGACAAGGCCTTGCCTTGAGACCCAACCTCATGAGACAGGACGCCAGCTGCCATTGCCAAAGCCTGTAAGGATCTTTAACAAACAATTATCCAGGGCAAGGTTAGTTGTTAAATGCGCCTTTGGGATTCTGGCAGCCCGGTGGAGAATGTATCGGAGAGTGCCTGGTCTCAGCCCCTCAAATATCGATGCCTGCGTGAAGGCCACATGTGTTCTCCACAACTACCTGCGGAGGTCATTCCAGGAGCCGTTCCAGATGGAGACAGGCACGCCAAATGGTCACCTACCTGATGTCACCAGGACAGGTGCCAACATGCCCCCAGACAGGCACTTCAGGTGACCACCTACTTGTCATCACCAGCAGGTGAAGTCCCATGGCAGTATGCCGTGGAGTGAAACAGCTCTTTTTAGAACCTCCTAACACTAAGGTTATTTTAAGAACCATCCACCGTTGTCCATAAAATAGTATTTTCCCAAAATTATTTTAAGTCTCCTTGTCTCTTTTCATTTGGAAGTTATATTTAAGTGAAATTTGGGAGTAAAGGTGTGTGCATGTATGTGCATGTAAAAATAAGAGAACAAAGAGCATGTTTTTTTGGCACAACTGCAGACAGATACAGGGACTACTCAAAGCCTAGACATAGTAGGGGAACTTCAGACATGGCCATAAAGAGAGAGAGGGCAGGGCACTGGAGATATGAGGTTCGGAAAGGAGTGGAGGAGACATGTGTGTCTGAAAAAACTAAAAGTGAATGTGTAGCCACAATACAGGTAAACACACATTTCACCTTTAGTCTTGTAAAAGAAAAACAAGAGCATCTGAATTCTCCTGTGTGTCAGTTTCAATTCAGTCAATTTTCCTGAAATCTATGTACAACTAATAAGGAATGCTGTCCTAAGTATTGAGAAACTACTAACAAGGACATAGTAAGTGGAATAAGGACAGTTAGAAAATCCCATTGGATGAGAAGGTAAAAACAAAAAGTAGACAACTCCTCTTCCTGTCCTTCTTGTGAGCTTGTCGGCTAAATTGACTCCAACTCTGGAGGGGAAGAGAAAAACACATACAAGCATTACATAATATAACACCATAAAACGTGAGATTTATGTTAACTAAATACTGCTTGTAAAGTGTACTTAGTGGCATAAATAGTTGAACAGTGTGGTAAAGTTGGTAATTCTTGCTGTTTACTCATGGGATTTGTATTTCAGATCAGAAGATGAATATGACAGGCAAATATTTAGACAGCAAACTGTTTTAGGATATTTTCTAACCCAGAAACAACAGCTATATATTTGCCTCATATTAATCCTTTGATCTGAAATACCAATTAGCCTGTGACGTGGAAGTCCGTCACTGGCCGCGGACAGCATTTGGTTCTTTGACGCACGCACGCACGCATACATTCATCACTCCTCCCTGCTCCATTATCAGATAAGGTAACAATGTGGGTCGACACACAAGTTAACTTCTGTCTTAGTACATACATTTCACACTTGTGTCAATGTTCATATTTAATATAAGTAATATGTATTATACTTATCTATGTTGTGGATGAGCGCGTTTGTTTGTTCTGTTCCTCTCTATCTCTGTAGCTTCCAGGTATGCTGGATAAGGACCTGAGCAAAGGGAATTGGGCTGACTTTGTAGTGCCTGTCCCAAATGGCTCATTAATGTCAATGTGCATATTGAAAGACACTGTCAGTAGTGATATAATGTTGTAAATGTTTTGTGGTGATATTGTTTAAAAACGTGTTGCAATGTATATCCTTTAGTATGTTTAGTTAATGGAAAATGTAGGTTTGACAAAGTAATTGCTTAATTAATTAGGGGTAATTGTTCTGAGGGGAGGGGCTAGCCCTACAAAAGGAGCCTCTCTTTCAGTTCTTGGAGAGGCCATTTTGGATTGAGCTGTGAATGGGGGTAGCATTTTGTTTAGCTGTCCCATAAGGTAGCATTTTGTTTAGCTGTCCCATAAGGTAGCATTTTGTTTAGCTGTCCCATAAGGTAGCATTTTGTTTAGCTGTCCCATAAGGTAGCATTTTGTTTAGCTGTCCCATAAGGTAGCATTTTGTTTAGCTGTCCCATAAGGTAGCATTTTGTTTAGCTGTCCCATAAGGTAGCATTTTGTTTAGCTGTCCCATAAGGTAGCATTTTGTTTAGCTGTCCCATAAGGTAGCATTGTGTTTAGCTGTCCCATAAGGTATAAGTTTGATGGTAGCAGTGTTGTTTTTGTTCCGGAATCACAGAAGAACTTTTGCGGCTCTGCCATCTATTTTGATAGAGATGAGGTTTTCCAGTATAGCCTTCTGGCCTACCCTACATGACATGGCCTACATGAGTATACTGTAAAAATGACCATCTTTCGCAATACTTATGACACTACCTGTGGTGTGGAGAAAAAAACCTACCATTGATCTTCGCATCGAAAAGCAGCTGATGAATTTTAACCTTGACTGCTGCTTTTCTTTGCTGATGCAGCCTCTTCAGGGTTGGCACCAGGCTCATGGCAAAGAGGGTCTCTTCATCCTTCCTGTGAACATCAGGATTGGTTTCATCCCTCTCGACGGCTTGGAGGAGCCTCTGCTGAAATGAGTTGTTGGATCTCGGGGCTGGTACCGCCGATGGCGCCCGGTGGGACGTTGTACCTCTTCGTTAATCTCCATGTTTCTATCCTCATTACTCTCCTTGTTTGTCTCCACGGCCACATCCTGTTCAAGGTCCTCAGGGGTCACTTCCTTGAGGGTCATAATGATCTCAGGTGGTCATAGATCCAGAGGTGCTTCCTCCATTTCATAATCTTCCATGGCTGCACCGGTGGTGGTCATACTTGTGGATGATGTAGGCGTTATAGACGGTCTCGCTGCACCGGTGATGGTCTCACTAGTAAATGACATAGAGGCTCGCTGCACCTGTGGAGGCTGTGGTCTCACTTGTAAATGACGTAGAGGGTCTAGATGCACCGGTGGCGACAACACTTGTGGATGACGTGAGGGGTCTGGCTTTAAAATTGCCACTCGTTGCTCTCGGCACTAAATGGATCCAGAAAAGAAAATGTGGCAGAAGCTGCTGGCCTGAAGCTGCTGACCCAGGCTGCTGGCCTGAAGCTGCTGACCCAGACCTCTTCTTCTCTTTCTCTGCCCTTCTCTCTCTGATATTTGTCCCTGAGTCCTCTCCACTTCCTCCTACAGTCTTCTTCTACATAGATATGAACATGATAAGCCATACCATTACCTAACTATAGTTTTTATATAGCTATCATGGACATGTCACCTACTGTAGACACACGGTTATCTGACAATTATCAGTGGTACAGTAGTATCTACCATCTACCAATTACTATTTAAACACACACACACTCTTTCAAACATGATTATTTGGGCAAGTTAACAGGGGTAGTAACTAGCATAATTTATATTATTTATTACACACACAAGCTAGGTTAGCTAGCTAACTAGCCACATCTAGCACAAGCTCACTACTAAACTGACCTGGCAATCCTACTATCGTGGACAGTTGTCTCCAAGCAGCATTTTTTGTGTTTATGTTCCTGTAGCTGTCAGAGGTTGTCAAAAAGACACGGTTTTGAGGATACTGCGAACATGATTCTCTCCATGTGTCCAACTGCATGCGACCATCTGCAAAAGATACCTGCATCAGTATAGTTGCCTATCTGTGCAAAATGTTATGCAGCATTGATGCCAGGATGCAGTCGGTGTGTTTATAGCGTAACGTTGGGGAGGTGCATCTGCAACAGTCAGACGCAGATGTGGTTTTCCAACAGCAAGGCTCAATGCAACATGGCAGTGCTGCCATTGTTTCTAAAGTTTTTCTTTGTAATGTCGAAATAAACCTGTCTCCAATGTCACACATTCACAAACTGTTAATATACAGTATGTGTGTACATTGTACAATCAATTCAATTGGTGATAGAACCTCAAATCACATACATTTGTACATTGAAGTCTATACACAAGTGTGACTGAAACAGGGAACAACTTTTCTGTGATTCATTTGGTACATTTTTTTATTATTTGAAATAGCACAATAATGATTGGTTGACAATGGCGCTGGCTGCAGGATGAATTTGATGAAGAGCAACTGCAGAAATTTGCAGTCAACTTTATGACCTTTGATCACATGGTTCTTGTAAGATTCACACAGTCATCATGTCTGCGCAAGTTGGACAATTTTTATCCCATAATGCAACACACTTTGGAAGATGACGACTAACGACAGTCACCGACTTGACAAAAGTTATCTGCTTGAACACGCCCAAAATCAATGACGAGTCTGCAGCCTCCAATGGCAATGGCCGTGTTCGAGAGGCTCAACATTGCAATGTATAATGGTAAATTGTGACTGACTGACTGATTTCAAAATAATAATGAGTTGTTACTTATGATGCAAGGTGATTTGTTGATCAGTCAGTCAGCAGTCGACTGCAGTCGTGTTGATGCTCTGGAACATAGCCATTGTATTTATCTCTCCGGAAACATGTGGGATGTTACAAAAGGCAAGGGGATGCATTGGAGGTTTCCTCCAACAACCGGACAATATTGTACAATTTTAATCCAGACTTAATCAAGTCTATGAATTATGTATCTATAGTTTGATATTGTTTATCAACCGCATCGGTGATATATCTGGTGTAGGTGCGCGGAATGTGCACAAAAGGTGTGTGCCGTAGTACATGTAATAAATGTATATGCTTTAGCCGAAGAGTGGAGAATTTCAAATGGGGGTCACACGTGCACGACACCAGAGCATACTGACAACATGCATATGGAAGGCTACCCAAAGATGCAAGTTTCATAAAAGTGTTATTTATAATATTATATTAAATAATTAATATGCACACAGGCAGAGAGGAAGAGGCGAAGCGAGAGGTTTTACTCAGCCCAGAACCTGTCCACGAAAATAATCACAGGAAGTTAGGAATTGTATGGAGGTCTATCAACATTTGTTATTACTCCTTTATTTAACCAGGTAAGCCAGTTGTGTTCAAGTTCTCATTTACTTTGCTATGTTAGGCTTATTTGATCAAATATAAGTTTCGTAATGGTTAGGTTGTTATGAATGCAATGATATAAAAGGCCACACATGGCATTTCAGCAAATTTGAATTAAAAAAAAACTTTATATCAGAGTTGTGCCTGTTGTCATATAGATGGAGGACTAATCATGGATATAACCCTTTTTAGCATGGACATTACCATTGAAGGCTTCTACCCTTTTAAAGTAGTTGGGATTCCTATGAGTTGGGAGCAATCAGCCAATGAAGACAAAGAATATTGACTACTTTAAAATAGAGACAGCCTCAATGGTGATGCCCATGTTGTCGCAAACGCAATTGTAGCACAGATGCATCATGAGTCCTCTCTCTATCTGCCCCTCTCATTGGCTAGACTCATTTACATTTCAGACATTTAGCAGACACTGTTATCCAGAGCCACTTACATACATCTTCTGAGTTTCTTGATGTCAAGTTACACTCATTGATGCTCGGCATTAGTCCATGGACGTGCCGTTTCCTTCGAGTCGGGGGCAACAGTTGTTGACAACTGTACACAGGGGGATGGGGGCACCTTAATTGGTGAGAACGGGCTCGTGGTGGTGGCTGGAGCCATCAATTGGTTTCCATGTGATTGATGCCATTCCAGCCATTACTATGAGCCGTCCTCCTCTCAGCATCTGTAGAAACTATGAGAATAGAATGGTTCAGAACTTTTGTGGAACATCACAGCACAGTAGGAAAATATATGTCAGAAACCAAAACTGAATGGTCTTCAGAGATAGATGGGAGGGGTTGAGGGTAGGCTGGGACTAAAAACAAACAAAGATAACTCATGTAAAATATACTGTCCGTTATATGTATATAGTATGTATGTGCTGGAAGTGGAAGCCTAAGTATTGTTTTCCATTAGTTTACTCCAATTAGGGGAGGGTGAGGGGTATATTTAAAATCATATTTTTACAAATAAAATATATTTTGGGGATTGGAAATGATAAAGACAATGACATTGATAGAAGCTACAATCTATCTGCAATATTAAATAAATAGTAATATATTTATTTAACCCTAACCCCTTTCCTAACCTTAACCTCAGTCTCCTAACCTGCCACGCTATTTTACTTAGCCTGCCCTGTTAGTTATCCTAACCTGAGACGTTAGTTATTCTAACCTGCCACGTTAATTATCCTAACATGCTATGTAAACAAATAAGGGCTGCATTCAGTACGTTTTTACGTTCTGGAACACACAGTTACAGACACATGCATAAACACACACGCGTACATTGTAACATTGTTGTATAGTGGTATTATACATTTTGTATTGTAGATATGTAGTGGTGTAATAAGTGATTAATATGATGTACTGTTTTATGTGTGATGTAAGTGCCTTAATGTGATTGAACCCTAGCTGCTGTAATGGGGATACCGAATAAATACAAATACAATTGAACAGAAATGGTGTTGTACTGAACGACCAGTTGAAAAACTGAGAGAGGTTGGGTATCGCTGGCAGCATGGCCACTGCCCATTAAATACGTTACTCGTTACTTCAAGCGACACCCACCAAACCAGAACAAACGTAACCTCTCAGTCTGTTCAAGAACGTACACGAACGTTTTGTGGAACCATGTAGTCCAGTACAAACCGTTCCGCAACGCAGAAAAAGTTCAAGCGACCTGCAT
Organism: Oncorhynchus gorbuscha; assembly: GCF_021184085.1. NCBI lineage: Eukaryota > Metazoa > Chordata > Actinopteri > Salmoniformes > Salmonidae > Oncorhynchus > Oncorhynchus gorbuscha. Next base: position 20,328,169 of record NC_060184.1, read on the forward strand.
GCACATCATCTATGTCGAGAAACCATCAGTTTCCATAACACTGGAACTGACCAATGGCAGGTATCAATTGGCGTTTACTGATATGAGGGAACACCCACACATAGAAACGCCTGGAATTTCGGTCTGCAATTACACCATTTTCCCCAGGTGAATGAGACATAAAGGTAACCAGGAAACACTGTGACGCGGTGAGTTGGCCTCGGGCAATAAATCATTTTATTTTACTGCTAGTCAGTGTACTAAATTGTATTCCAGTCCAAAGACCAGGTTTGACAAGTGTTTGGGAAATGAGTCAAACTTTCTAGGATCCAATTCATGATGTGAGAACATTTATTCGAACCGCAATGGAATATGAGCGCAAAATATAACTTTGACATTTTATTTGATCACAAAATGATTTAGTGCGATTAACCCGGCAGTCTTCACAATGGACATTCGAGAGAATTGTTTTTTGTGTTGTCAGACTGTTTTCCCGTGTTTTAATAAACCACGGTCAGATCCAGAGTCGGCGACCGAAAAGAGAGAAATCTTTGTGATTAAAAATGATCACGCGCAGGGTCCCAAAAACAGGGTTTTGCCACCTATACCCTTTGAGAAACCGGGATACGTTTATATCGCTCTCTATGATTATACCGCCCGAACAGAGGAGGACTTGAGCTTCAGTGCTGGGGACAAGTTAGAAGCTTTGGAAAAAAGTGCTGGCGATTGGTGGTACGCAAAAGCGCTCACTGGGATTTCAGCTGCCAAGAAGGGTTACATTCCAGCCAATTATGTGGCACCTGTGGAGAGTCTGGACGCTGAGCCGTAAGTAGCCTACAGTCACACAATTATGCACTGGATGAATTGTTCTGTTGAAATGCTTGACATACTGTATGTAGTAGGCTATACTGGACTAGAAAAGCAACCGGTAAAGTTTGAAGAATGACGGTGTTTCTATGGCTTCATTCAAAGAAGTGAAGATAACTGAAAAGGCTACAGAAAAGTACATTGTATCATTCTTCAGTTATACAGTAGGGTAGCCTATTCAAATTCAGTCGACATCACTAAATCCTCTTTACTTATTATGGATATTGGGTTACTTGTTGCCAGAATAAAAGCAGTATTGGCATAGACTCCAAAGGGGCTTATTTACCCTTGGTCCTACTGATCACTTTACCATAATATTTTTGAAGGGGACACTAGCGTCCACACTTCTGTTGTGGTTATTTGATTAACCACCATAACTGACCTGTTGTTATCCCTTAAACAACTGGACCATTCCAAGATGGATTTGGCAAATATTTGCATACATTCACAGTTAATGAGCATGTTCTAGAATCTAGATACTTTGGTACGTTCTGGTGTGTTTATATTATGGCAATTGAAATAATTGCTACGGCCAGAGTTGTGGAATATGATGAGTCACAATGTTGGTGGTTTATGGATTAATGTCTGTGCTTTATGGATTCATATAATCTAGTTTTAGGTAAGGCCTCAGATTTGGGTGACTACTCCTTAACAAACACATGATACGACTAACCAGCTGTAATGTAATTGTTTTGAAAATGTTAAAGCACTAGTTTGGTTTAATGCAGGTCTACTTTGGATATTGTGAACAGATTTGGTCAATAGTCAAATGCCACACTATTGGTGCCGTTGCATGTGTGTAGACCTAAGTGGGAGATCAAACTGGTTAATGATTGTCAATGACCAGGAAGTACAATGGATTAGTTAATAGTTCCCCAGATCACAGAGGAAAATGCATCTGGAAAATGCAGAGGTCCAACCCTAAAAATATGAATAGTTCATGTAGCTGATTCATACTGTGTTTACAACTGTGTGTAGCATCAAAACACCATACAAGTGTACTGGCTAAATATAGAAAGAAACTGGTTTAGCAAGGCAGTTGCACTTGGCATGACATGACCGAGAGTGAAACGTCACTTTGTCGAAACCAAACACTCTGCTTTTCTTGGTGAAGGTGAATGTTTTGGTGACACTTTTTGGAATCATGGAACAGGTACCATTCATAACTAAATTAGCTTACGATACCCTATTTATCAATGCCTTTTTGAGACAAAATGAATCTTATGGAAATTAGGTGTCCATCTTCTGAACAACGTCAGTACTCTTGGCTGTGACTCACCCATGTTGTCGTCTTATCCTGTTGATCTTCACCATGAAACAGCTTTCCGTTCAGCTGCAATCACATTTTTTCATATTTTTTTTCACACTGTCTCTGACTGGAACTCTTGAGGGTTTTGTCTTGGTAATTAGGAGTCATTTCCCTGAAGTATCACAGTGGCTCATATACACTGTATGTAACCTGATTAACTTGATTAGCAGATGTGTAGAGTACGGTACCAATGCAGCTGTTTAAAAAAATAAAATAATAATAATAAATGTTTAAATCTCTATCAAATCATTTCAGGGTAACAATTAAGTGCCTTACTGTGATGTGTGTTCTATTAATTGTTTAAAAAATAACAGTAATTTCTCATGCAAGATTTTTGCTAGGACTCTGGGATTGGTCACAGTGGGGAGGGGGAAACTAGATGTTATTGGCAGAGGATTGGAACTTTTTTTCTTATTGATTTATTAACTCATTTACCGCCTGGCAATTTTAAAGTGTATTTTTTTTAATGGATCCTTTATTTAACTAGGCAAATCAGTTCAGGACAAATTCTTATTTACAATGACAACCTACTGTTCCTAGGCAAACTGCCTTGTTCAGGGGCAGAATGACAGATTTATTTTACCTTGTCAGCTTGGGGATTCGATCTAGCAACTGTTTGGTTACTGGTCCAATGCTCTAAGCATTAGGCTACCTGCCACCCCCAGTTATGGCCTATCTGGTGACATCACCAGGTAAGCCAAACAGGCTGACATTTCAAGCTGCCTTTTCAAACAGCTCTTACACCAGAAATAGCATAATCATCAATTTCACAGTAATATTCCAACCTCCATAGTGTAGCGATGTATATGAAAACCACAGTTTTGACATGACTGGGCCTTTAAGCTTATTGATTACATCCACATTGGCCATTATTTTTTTTTATATGATTCATATAATATTCAATGTAGTATGTTACATCCCATTTTGACCAAACCACTTTCTAACAATGACTTAGACATGAGAAATCCAAAGAAATGGTCAAAAGCCTCCCACAGACCCTCCCACAGACCCTCCCACAGACCCTCCCAGAGACCCTCCCACAGACCCTCCGCATCCAAGGCAATTGCACCTAATATTAGCATGTTCATGAATCACACTTCCTGTTAAAATCATCCTAAAGTATCTAAAACTTGATTGTGTAACTCAATGATGTTACTTTTAGATGATCTGGATATGAAGCATGTCAATGCTAATATATAGGTGTGAGGTAAACAACCACGGCATGGGTTGCTGTCATACTTTGATACTGCTGTTGTGTTGTTTCTTCCTGTTCTTGTATGCAGATGGTACTTTGCAGACACCAAGAGAGTGGATGCTGAGAAGCTGCTTCTGTCAGAGGGGAACCAGCATGGAGCCTTCCTCATTAGACACTGTGAGAGTCAAAAAGGAGAGCTCTCACTCTCAGGTAAATCTCAGCCTCATGTCCTTGAACTTGTTGCATCTGCAAGAGACTACAGGTCAAACCTGTATACTACCATAGATGTACACAGATCAGTATACTCACAATGCTGGTATTAGGTTTAGAATGACTTTGTAATGTCTGTTTATTTTTTACTGACTTATTGTTCAGGAATGCATTTTATGGTTTTATTGTGATCAATCTATTTCTGTTACTGGTATGAGAATGGAACTCGATGCACAAAAAAACACAAGTTGTTTCCTCATTCCTGAACAATCCCCCATTTGTTCTGTGTAAATCACAGTTTCTCATAGTCCACTCAAGTGATTGAAGGTTCAAGGTCTTAAAGTAAACAAACGTATACCTCTGCTCTCAAAGAGACTGATAACATCACCTAGGACCACATGAGTCTAGCTGGCCATTCCTTGTCAGTCTGACAGAAACGGTCCCTTGATTATACATTAACAGTTGGCTGTAAACTTAGTCTCTGCAGAAACAATAATGGCATAGCAACCTGATTACAGGAAAGTACAATTCTGTTCCTATCAGCCTCTACTACTGTACATGTTTATAATTTGTGATTTGATGTTCCAACATTTCTCACTACAGTGCCTTCAGAAAGTATTCATACCCCTTGACTTATTCCACATTTAATTGTTACAGCCTGAATTCAACATATATTAAATTATTTTTTTCTTATCATACAATAAACCATAATGACAAAGTGAAAACATGTTTTTAGATTTATTGAAAATGAAATACAGAAATATCACATTTTACATAAGTATTCACACCCCTGAGTCAATACTTTGTAGAAGCACCTTTGGCAGCGATTACATTTGCACATGAATCTTTTTAAAAATCTTCAAGCTCTGTCAAATTGGTTGTTGATCATTGCTAGACAACCATTTTCAGGTCTTGGCATAGATTTTCAAGTAGATGTAAGTCAAAACTGTAACTCGGCCACTCAAACATTCACTGTCTTCTTGGTGAGCAGCTCGTGTGGATTTGGCCTTGTGTTTTGGGCTAATGTCCTGCTGAAAGGTGAAATCATCTATCCACTGTCTGCTGGAAAGCAGACTGAACTAGGTTTTCCTCTAGGATTTTGCCTATGTGCGTAGCTCCTTTATGTTTAATTTTTTTATCTGGAAATATTCCCCAGCCCTTAACATGTACAAGCAAACTCATAACATGATACAGTCACCACTATGCTTGACAATAAGGAGAGGTACTCAGTAATGTATTGGATTTGCTGCAAACATAACACTTTGTATTCAGGACCAAAAGTTATTTGCTTTGCCACATTTGTTGCAGTGTTACTTTAGTGCCTTGTTGCAAACAGGAAGCATGTTTTAGGATATTTTTTATTCTGTACAGGCTTCCTTTTCACTCTGTCAATTAGGTTACTATTGTGAAGTAACTACAATGTTGTTGATGCATCCTAAGTTTTCTGCTATCGCAGCCTTTCATTTCTAACTGTTTTAAAGTCACCATTTGCCCCATTGTGAAATCACTGAGTGGTTTCCTTCCTCTCCGGCAACTTGAGTTGGGAAGGATGTGTGGATCTGTATACTGTATATATATTTTTTCTACCAATGGGTGCCGTTCTTTGTGAGGCATTGGAAAACCTCTTAGGTCTTTGGTCGAATCTTTGTTTGAAATTCAGGGCTGGACTGCTGGACCTTAAAGATATATTTATGTGTGGGGTACAGAGATGAGGTAGTCAATCGACACTTATTGCACACGGTGAGCCCATGCAACTTATGTGAACTGTTTAAGCAAATCTTTACTCCTGAACTTACTTAGGTTTACTATATCAAAGGGGTTGAATACTTGTACTAAACATTTCAGCTTTAAATTTGTATATATATATTATAATATTCCACTTTGACATTATGGGTTATTGTTTGTAGGCCTTTGAACCCCCCCCCCCAAACAAAAATCTAAACTTAATCCATTTTCTAATGGTACATTCATTATGTAATGTTTGAATATCTAGACAAAATACATAAGTTCAGTCAAATCACCCAAAATAAGGTTTTTAATGTGGTCAGCCCTGGGTTAAGTCATTTATGTCATAACGGCCATGTACTGTACACATCTCAATTTCATAATTTCCCTATTCATTTACCATTCAGCACAGATTAGCATGACCATAGTTGATTTTGCTGTCATCGTTTTCTCGTTTCAGTATTGTGCCCTTATGCTTTTGGATGTATCTTTCAGTATTGGACAGGGACAAAGTGAAGCACTACAAATTAAGGAAGGTGGACACTGGAGGCTACTATGTGTCAAGATCTAGGACCTTTCTGACTCTGAGGGAGTTAGTGGAACACTATTCCAAACTGGAGGATGGTCTCTGTGTGCGTTTGCTTGAACCATGTAAAAAGGTATTTACTTTATTTTAACTATCATGTGACTGTGATTTAAGCACATTTGTTTAGCAACCCTTTTTATCTGAATTCAAGAACCAAAACATTGCCTGGCAAATTTGCTAAAGATATCTAGTTGACAAACACCCTTCAAATATTGGGGATAATGCATTACCCTGATCATTTTCAATGTCAACCATGTACACTCACTTGCCAGTTTATTATGTACACCAATCTAGTACTGGGTCGGACCCCCCCTTTGCCTCCAGAACAGTCTGAATTCTCCAGGCATTCTACAAGGTGTCGGAAATATTCCACAGGAATGTCGGTTCATGCTGAAGCAACGGCATCACACCGTTGCTGTAGATTAGACAGTGGTACATTCATGCTGCGAACACCCCGTTCCCTTTCATCCCAAAGATGCTTTATTGGGTTGAGGTCTGTGGGCTTCACAGGCCACTCAAGTAAACTGAACTCGCTCTCATGTTCCAGGTGATATTTTTCCACTCAATTGTCCAGTGTTGGTGTTCACGTGCCCACTGGAGCCGGTTTTCTTGTTTTTAGCTGATAGTAGTAAAGCCCCGTGTGGTCGTCTGTTGCAGTAGCCCATCTGTGACAAGGATCGATGAGTTGTGCGTTCCAAGATGTTGTTCTCCACACCACTGTTGTACTGCTGCTTTATGTGTCTGTCTGTGGGTGTTTTTCGGTAAACACTGGGGCGCGGAAATCCCAGGAGGGCAGCCATCTTTGAGATACTGGATCCGGCCCGCCTGGCACCGACGATCATATCATGCTCAGTCGCTTAGGTCATTCGTTTAGCCTATTTCTAACGTCCAATCGAACTGAATGCCTGTGTCTGCTTTATGTAGCAGGCCACCTGACTCAGTCAGTAGGAACGATCATTTTTCGTGAATGGGGTGGCATAACAAATAAACTGTCCGATGAGTGTTTAGCGCCATCAACCGTTCACGAAGGACAATAGAACAACAGTAATGTGGTTTTACTGAAATATAGACCTGACAAACTGTCCTCTCTGTTCTGACTCTTCTTATGGTATAAATGTTGCATCTCTCTCCTGTCAGACGGAGGCTCCTCAAACCCATGGTCTGTCCTACAACACAGCCGACCACTGGGAGATTGACCGGTCGTCTGTCAAACTGTTGAATAAACTGGGCGCTGGACAATTTGGAGAAGTCTATGAAGGCATCTGGAACGACACCACTTCAGTAGCAGTGAAGACCCTGAAACATGGTAAATGGCCTGTTTTGCACGAGCACTGGATTCAAACCCAGAAAATCACCATTTCAAATCCATGATTATATTCCATTATTTTATTTATATATGTGTATACAGTTGAAGTTTACATACACTTAGGTTGGAGTCATTAAAACTAACATCATTTTAGAATAATGCTATACCCTAAGAAAAGGGGTCTGAACATTTTCTGAAGGCACTGTATGTATGTGTGATAGGTTTACACACACACACACACACACACACACACACACACACACACACACACACACACACACACACACACACACACACACACACTACCGTTCAAAAGTTTGGGGTCTCTTAGAAATGTCATTGTTATTGGAATGAAAACAAAATAATTTGTCCATTTAAAATAACATCAAATTGATCCGAAATACAGTGTAGACATTGTTAATGTTAATCATTATTGTAGCTGGAAACGGCTGTTTAAATTTTTTTTTGAATATCTACATAGCCATACAGAGGCCCATTATTATGAAAAACAACTATTTAATCAAATCTAAGGTAAGATAAATTTGCAGCCGGTGCTACTGTGCAGTACAACTCCTCATGTACATGTTATTCTCCTAGGCTCCATGGACGCTAAGGACTTCCTACAGGAGGCCCAGATCATGAAGAAACTGCGGCACCCCAAACTGATTCAGCTCTACGCTGTGTGTACTGTGGAGGAACCCATCTACATCATCACAGAGCTCATGAAGAATGGCAGTCTGCTGGACTACCTTCAGAGTAAGAACACTGTTGTATTGCATTATAACCTACCCACGTAAAAGCCCACCGCACCTTCCTTTTTAACGGGATGTTTAGAGTGGAACACCATCTCAATGTGCCTACTGTAGCAAGAGTTTAAATAAGGTGCAGAAGTTGAACTTGTATTATGTGTGTTATGGGGAAGTGAAAGTTTGGCAACAATCAAAGTGATACAAAGTGATGTTTTTGAAATAAAATTAATGTGGCCCTTTATCTACTTCTCAAGAGTCAGATGAACTTGTCGATACATAAAAATGGTATCTGCGTTAGAAACTTCCTTCAAACTATCATTAGTGCAATGACTGGAAGTCTATGGGTATCTGCTAGTATACTAGTAAATACTGATAGACTTCCAGTCATTGCGCTATCTGTAGTTAGCATTGGCTCACAAAACTACCTCTAACTTCCTTCTTAATTGACACAGAGACGTACAAATCCTGAATGATCCCTTTAAGCTCCGTGACCATACCACCCTCCATACCACTGCTGGCTTGCTTCTGAAGCTAAGCAGGGTTGGTCCTGGTCAGTTCCTGGATGGGAGACCAGATGCTGCTGGAAGTGGTGTTGGAGGGCCAGTAGGAGGCACTCTTTCCTCTGGTCTAAAAAATATCCCAATGCCCCAGGGCAGTGATTGGGGACACTGCCCTGTGTAGGGTGCTGTCTTTCGGATGGGACGTTAAACGGGTGTCCTGACTCTCCGAGGTCATTAAAGATCCCATGGCACTTATCGTAAGAGTAGGGGTGTTAACCCCGGTGTCCTGGCTAAATTCCCAATCTGGCCCTCAAACCATCATGGTCACCTAATAATCCCCAGTTTACAATTGGCTCATTAATCCCCCTCATCTCCCCTGTAACTATTCCCCAGGTCATTGCTGCAAATGAGAACGTGTTCTCATTTAACTTACCTGTTAAAATAACGGATAAATAAATAAAAAAAATTAAACCCTCATGACATGTGTCCGTGACTACAGGATCATGTCTGGCTGACGTGTGCCATGCTATGGACTAGCAACACGTGTAAAATGGGAAGGAGATAATTCAAGCAACCTGCTTTGTGCCATCTCCTCTCCTTTAGCTGTGCTACACCACAAAATGCTGATCTTTGTGGTTTAGCATGATTGTGATTGTCATGGTGTTTAACATTATTGCTACTGGGGCGGCAGGTAGCCTAGTGGTTAGTGGTTGACTAGTAACCGAAAGGTTGCAAAATCGAATCCCACAGCTGACAAGGTAAAAATCTGTCATTCTGCCCCTGAACAAGGCAGCTAACCCACTGTTCCCTGGGTGCGATGACGTGGATGTCGATTATGGCAGCCCCCCGCATCTCTGATTCAGAGGCGTTGGGTTAAATGCGGAGACACATTTCAGTTGAATGCATTCAGTTATACAACTGACTAGGTATCCCCATTTCCCTTACATAATCACGTGCATTTCATCATTGCTCTAAATGAGTGCATTGAATTCCATCTATATTTACCAGTTGCATTGCTAGATTATCTGATGTTGTCCACTCGCATAACAGATGCTGTGCCATTGCGTGAAATATGCGGTAACATTGCCTGTTAGAGTGATGGTCCCCCTTTTGAGGTGGTCATATGAAATTGACATTTGTGGCCCTGAGACTGTCTGCATTGCATCCCCCATATTTCACCAGTCTTTTACAAACTCATTTTTTGGGAACTAAACTTCGTAAATGTTTACAAAGAATCGCATAGTCATACTTTTGCTTACACACTCCGTTACGTCGAATATTTGTTTGTTATTCAAGTGAAAAACATCGAGACGTAGTACTATACAATTTTACGGTAGTACTCATCTTAATGAGATGCCGGTTTTTCTCATCCTGGTCCTTCCCTCTGTTAAAAAGAAATGCTATTGCAACCTCTTTGCAATAAGGAATTGAGACCAACAGCTTGAAGATTCAAGTGTTTAATACCAAGGGTACAGTCAGCTGAGTGCATACATTTAGAAAGATCACAACACATTTTATCCTCTTCCCTTGTAGGCATCACCTCTCCAGCTATGCATTTTATGACTCCAGTGAGTTTCCCTACTTTCCCCTGTGGAATGTCCATGGTCCTCTCTCTTTGTTTAGCCATAATCACACCCTGTCCTTCTGTTCTGGGCCTGACCCTGCTCTCTGATCCTAGGCAATTTCCTCTTACCTGATTAGGTCGTCTTTTTTTTTTCTTCTAAATTAGCATACACACAGTTCCATGGCCTAAACTCCATTCATACTCACAGTAATCATTCACTACACAGGATACAAACTAACTACAGTTTAACTTGAAACATGTTATGTTTTGACAGAATCCAATAGCTCTTCCTCCAAGGACATGGGTATGAAGCTTGGTGTCTCGGACCAGATAGAGATGGCTGCTCAGGTGGCTTCTGGGATGGCCTACCTGGAGCAGCAGAACTACATCCACAGAGACCTGGCGGCACGCAACGTTCTGGTGGGAGAAAACAACGTCTGCAAGGTGGCTGACTTCGGACTCGCCAGAGTCTTCATGGTCGGTATCTCTTTATTTTTCTAAGAAAAACAAGGAGGGACTTGACTGTTTGTCAACTAAGGTGTTACTCAAGACCAGTCTCAATTTCTTTATTTTGAAGACCTGACACCAAACTGTGGTAAGTCCACCACAATGATTAATTCTACTCTTTAAAGCCCATTGAATATTTTTTTGTTACTTTTGCCATTTTAGATGGAGAGTGAGAATGTGTATGAAGCCAAAGAGGGCACTAAGTTTCCTGTGAAATGGACAGCCCCTGAAGCCATCCATGGCAACAAGTTCACCATCAAGTCTGATGTGTGGTCCTTCGGCATTCTGCTGTATGAGATCATGACCTTCGGTCAGATGCCCTATGCGAGTAAGACATAATAACATGTTCATCTCTTTGGTAGGAAAGCTTATCAAATCAGTCAGTGTTAATCCTGTAATTTACTACCATGGGATGTTGTGAGTGAGGAGCATGCCCTCTGGTTAACAGTTAAAAATGTTAAAAATGTATCTGGCACCTGTTCATCACCTGGTACAACTTGCATGCAACCTGCCATTGCAGTTGATTGTCCAGAGAGTGTTTCCAGCCTAGACTGACCCAACATGTACTTTCGCAGTACTAGTGTATGTTTTTGCATATCCTAGGTTTCATTGTGTGACATCAGGATCATAATAATTATCCCTTCTGTTACTGTTCCAGCCATGACCAACTACCAGGTGGTCCAACGTGTGCCCACGGGTTACAGGATGCCCTGCCCACCAAACTGTCCCAAGGTGATGTACGAGATCATGTCTGACTGCTGGAAGGACAATGAGAACGACAGACCCACCTTCGAAACCCTGCAGTGGAAGCTGGAGGACTTCTTTGACCTGGATGTGACCTCTTACGATGATGCCAACCGTTACTAGTACTGTGTTGTATTGAGTGTTCAATGATGCTCTCCTCATACTCGTAGCAAGAGTCAGCAGAGGAAAGTACAGTATGTCCACTGTCACAGGTAATATAATCATATGCCTAAGATAAATGGCATTTAATTCTCCCAACAGTTAGTATCCAGAATGCAGGTGCTATTGATTTTAGCATAGTTGAACCGTCTACGTCCTGATTCCATTATGGTTGGATATGCATTTGTTAGGATTATATTATGAGGTTGAACACGTGTGACCACAAACGGTTTGATGAGAAAATGTTGTATGTGGATGTTTTATTTGGCTGCTTGTGTATAGTTGTCGTGACTACGATGGGGAATCCTCTATTGTAACTTTTTGATTTGTTTGCTAATTTAATGCACTTTTTAAGTGGGTTTTACTGAGAGCGACATCTCATATTCAGCTAAACTCACTAGACACACTGGACGAAGTCAAAACCCTGTCCATGGCCCGGTCGGGCTTCCAGAACAGCCGCTGTTCTCAGGTGAGCCTGACGGAACTATCAAGCCGGGCAAACCGGTTCTGTGTTCACTCTGCATAGCAGTCATTCTTCCACTACACTGGTTGGCTGCCAAGTATTTATCAGGAGTCTCCTGTACGGATGTGCTTGAGTCACGTTCACTAAGAAGTATTTGTTTTATGTACGTCTCTGAAGCATAGTGAGTGATCTGTTATCTCTGAGCACTTATCAATACACACACCATAGGAATGAGAGGATAATGTAGTTAGAATATGTTCACATAAATTGTAGATTTGATTCTGACTGGACAGAATTGGATTTGAATTCAATTGAACCTTACTGTGCAGTCACCAATGTCTGTTGATGTCATAGTGGGGATACTGTTATTCTGCAATAGGACCTGGAATTTAATAACCGGAAAGACTGCTTGCTCGCCACACCTCAGTGACCATGTTGATTTGAGTTATGAACTGGTATTTTATGGTTCAATGACTGAAAGTAAGTTTTTACACTGGACTTGTTTGATGAGACTGGAATTGTACAAGTGCTTGTTGATTATGGCTTGTTCTGATCATTTTGTGCAATGTTTTTAAAACATTTGAACAATGTCTAATAATTGGTCGTAACCTGTGTCAGTGTACACTTGATCAGAAAAATGAAAATATTTATTTAGTTTTGTTCATTGTAAGAGTAATTGAATGTTACGTTTGAAGCATAAGAATAATTTAAATTTAGCGATTTCATTTTTTTCATATGACATTAGTTTTAATTATTAATCTGGGGTGAGTCTACGTAATAGTTCTGAATCGCTGACTTAGTTAATAATCATTTAGGATTATTTGTTTAACATATGTTGCCAAATGATTTGGTCAAGGGACACTGAATTCTCTGTAATATTTTCTGTTTTCTAATAAATTATAGTTGTAATAGTTATAATCCAAAGCGATGGTCATTTCTATCCGATTCCTGAAGTGTAATTTGCCATAATGGCCACACGATGGTGCTAACATTCTCCTAGTGCTTAGAATAACTCTGCAATTGCCTTTCTGTGACATGAAATCAGTTGTAAATATGGCACATCAGGTTATCAAATAACTAATCTATAACTAATCATTTAAAGGATACTGAATAGCTCTCCATAATATAACAGGTTTTCAGTAGTCCTAAATATTGAATAGGTTTCCCCAGTGTTCATGATGAAATCCCAAAACGGTCAACTGTGTGTTCCCTGCATTAAAAAGAATAGGGCTGCCGGAAGCCTCATAAATGCTCTGTGCATTCCAAATTGCACCTTATACCCTATACAGTGTACAAGCTCTGGTCAAAGGTAGTGCAATATATAGGGAATATGGTGCCATTTGGGACACAGGGCTGTCATTGCCACATTGACCCCAGTAGCCTCTGACTCCTCATGAATATCCTATTCCATAGATTGCATTTGTAAATCTAAGAATGTATGATATCCATATTATGACATCATATAGTTACAGCAAGTCTCCCACTTAAAAATGAGAGGCCTGTAATTTTCATCATAGGTACACTTCAACTATGACAGACAAAATGAGGGGAAAAAATCCAGAAAGTCTCATGGTAGGATTTTTTAAAATGAATTTATTTGCAAATTATAGTGGAAAATAAGTATTTGGTCACCTACAAGCAAGATTTCTGGCTCTCACAGACCTGTAACTTCTTCTTTGAGAGGCTCCTCTGTCCTCCACTTGTTACCTGTATTAATGGCACCTGTTTGATCTTATCTGTATAAAAGACACCTGTCCACAACCTCAAACAGTCACACTCCAAACTCTACTATGGCCAACACCAAAGAGCTGTCAAAGGACACCAGAAACAAAATTGTAGACCTGCACCAGGCTGGGAAGACTGAATCTGCAATAGGTAAGCAGCTTGGTTTGAAGAAATCAACTGTGGGAGCAATTATTAGGAAATGGAAGACATACAAGACCACTGATACTCTCCCTCGATCTGGGGCTCCACGCAAGATCTCACCCGTGGGGTCAAAATGATCACAAGAACGGTGAGCAAAAATCCCAGAACCACATGGGGGGGACCTAGTGAATGACCTGCTGGGACCAAAGTAACAAAGCCTACCGTCAGCAAGGGCATTGAAGATGAAACGTGGCTGGGTCTTTCCGCATGACAATGATCCCAAACACACCACCCGGGCAACGAAGGAGTGGCTTCGTAAGAAGCATTTCAAGGTCCTGGAGTGGCCTAGCCAGTCTCCAGATCTCAACCCCATAGTTAATCTTTGGAGGGAGTTGAAAGTCTGTGTTGCCCAGCAACAGCCCCAAAACATCACTGCTCTAGAGGAGATATGCATGGAGGAATGGGCCAAAATACCAGCAACAGTGTGTGAAAACCTTGTGAAGACTTACAGAAAATGTTTGACCTCTGTCATTGCCAACAAAGGGTATATAACAAAGTATTGAGATTAACTTTTGTTATTGACCAAATACTTATTTTCCACCATAATTTGCAAATAAATTCATAAAAAAATCCTACAATGTGATTTTCTGGATTTTTTTCTTTCTCATTTTGTCTGTCATAGTTGAAGTGTACCTATGATGAAAATTACAGGCCTCATCTTTTTAAGTGGGAGAACTTGCACAATTGGTCGCTGACTAAATACTTTTTTGCCACACTGTATATACAGTTGAAGTCAGAAGTTTACATACACAATAGCCAGCTACATTTAAACTCAGTTTTTCACAATTCCTGACATTTAATCCTAGTAAAAAACCCTGTCTTAGTTCAGTTAGGATCACCATTTTATTTTAAGAATGTGAAATGTCAGAATAATAGTAGAGATTAATTTCAGATTTAATTTCTTTCATCACATTCCCAGTGGGTCAGAAGTTTACAAACACTCACTTAGTATTTGGTAGCATTGCCTTTACATTTTTTAACTTGGGTCAAACGTTTCGGGTATACGTTCCCACAATAAGTTGGGTGAATTTTGGCCCCTTCCTCCTGACAGAGCTGGTGTAACTGAGTCAGGTTTGCGGGCCTCCTTGCTCACACACGCTTTTTCAGTTCTGCCCGCACGTTTTCTATGGGATTGATGTCAGGGCTTTGTGATGGCCACTCCAATACCTTGACTTTGTTTTTCTTAAGCCATTTTGCCACAACTTTGGAAGTATGCTTGGGGTCTTTGTCCGTTTGGAAGACCCATTTGCGACCAAGCTTTAACTTCCTGACTGATGTCTTGATGTTGCTTCAATATATCCACATATTTTCCCGCCTCATGATGCCATCTATTTTGTGAAGTGCACCAGTCCCTCGTGCAGCAAAGCACCCCCACAACATGATGCTGCCACCCCAGTGCTTCACGGTTGGGATGGTGTTCTTCGGCTTGCAAGCCTCCCCCTTTTTCCTCCCAACATAATGATGGTCATTATGGCCAAACAGTTCTATTTTTGTTTCATCAGATCAGAGGACATTTCTCCAAAAAGTAAGATCTTTGTCCCCATGTGCAGTGGCAAACCGTAGTCTGGCTTTTTTTTACGGTGGTTTTAGAGCAGTAGCATTTTCCTTGCTGAGCTACCTTTCAGGTTGTCGATTATAGGACTCACTTACTGTGGATATTGATACTTTTGTGCCTGTTTCCTCCAGCATCTTCACAAGCTGTTGCTGTTGTTCTGGGATTGATTCGCACTTTTTGCACCATAGTACATTCATCTTTAGGAGACAGAATGCGTCTCCTTCCTGAGCGGTATGACAGCTGCATGGTCCCATGGTGTTCATACATGCGTACTATTGTTTGTACATATGAATGTGGTACCTTCAGGTGTTTGGAAATTGCTCCCAAGGATGAACCAGACTTGTGGAGGTCTACATTTTTTTTCTGAGATCTTGGTTGATTTCTTTTGATTTTCCTATGATGTCAAGCAAAGAGGCACTGAGTTTGAATTTAGGCCTTGCAATACATCCACAGGTACACCTCCAATTGACGCAAATTATGTCAATTAGCCTATCAGAAGATCCTAAAGACATTACATAATTTTCTGGAATTTTACAAGGCACAGTTAACTTAGTTCATGTAAACATCTGACCCACTGGAATTGAGATACCGTGAATTAGAAGTGAAATAATCTGTCTGTAAACAATTGTTGGAAAAATGACAAAGTAGATGTCCTAACCGACTTGCCAAAAATATAGTTTGTTAACAAGAAATTTGTGGAGTGGTTGAAAAACGAGTTATAAAGACTAAGTGTATGTAAACTTCCAACTTCAATTGTGTGTATATATACACACACACACACACACACACACACACACACACACACACACACACACACACACACACACACACACACACACACACACACACACACACACACACACACACACACACACACACACACACACACACACACACACACACACACACACACACACACACACACAGTGGGGAGAACAAGTATTTGATATACTGCTGATTTAGCAGGTTTTCCTACTTACAAAGCAGGTGGAGGTCTGTAATTTCTGTCATAGGTACACTTCCAACTGTGAGAGACAAAACAAACAAAAATCCAGAAAATCACATTGTATGATTTTTAAGTAATTCATTTGCATTTTATTGCATTACATAAGTATTTGATATATTAGAAAAGCAGAACTTAATATTTGGTACAGAAACCTTCATTTGCAATTACAGAGTTCATACGTTTCATGTAGTTCTTGACCAGGTTTGCACACACTGCAGCAGGGATTTTGGCCCACTCCTCCATACAGACCTTCTCCAGATCCTTCAGGGTTCAGAGCTGTCGCTAGGCATTACGGACTTTCAGCTCCCTCCAAAGATTTTCTATTGGGTTCAGGTCTGGACACTGGCTAGGCCACTCCAGGACCTTGAGATGCTTCTTACGGAGCCACTCCTTAGTTGCCCTGGCTGTGTGTTTCGAGTCGTTGTCATGCTGGAAGACCCAGCCACGACCCATCTTCAATGCTCTTACTGAGGGAAGGAGGTTGTTGGCCAAGATCTCACTATACATGGCCCCAGCCATCCTCCCCTCAATACGGTGCAGTCGTCCTGTCCCCTTTGCAGAAAAGCATCCCCAAAGAATGTTTCCACCTCCATGCTTCACGGTTGGGATGGTGTTCTTGGGGTTGTACTCATCATTCTTCCTCCAAACACGGCGAGTGGAGTTTAAACCAAACCAACCATCAGACCAAATTACCTTCTCCCATTCCGCCTCTGGATCATCCAGATGGTCATTGGCAAACTTCAGATGGGCCTGGACATGCGCTGGCTTGAGCAGGGGGACCTTGCGTGAGCTGCAGGATTTTAATCCATGACGGTGTAGTGTGTTACTAATGGTTTTCTTTGAGACTGTGGCCCCAGCTCTCTTCAGGTCATTGACCAGATCCTGCCGTGTAGTTCTGGGCTGATCCCTCACCTTCCCCATGATCAATGATGCCCCAGGAGGTGAGTCCTTGCATTGAGCCCCAGACCGAGGGTGATTGATTGTCATCTTGAACTTCTTCCATTTTCTATTGCGCCAACAGTTGTTGCCTTCTCAACAAGCTGCTTGCCGATTGTCCTGTAGCCCATCCCAGCCTTGTGCAGGTCTACAATTTTATCCCCTATGTCCTTACACAGCTCTCTGGTCTTGGCCATTGTGGAGAGGTTGGAGTCTGTTTGATTGAGTGTGTGGACAGGTGTCTTTTATACAGGTAACGAGTTCAAACAGGTGCAGTTAATATAATATAGGTAATGAGTGGAGAACAGGAGTGCTTCTTAAAGAAAAACTAACAGTTCTGTGAGAGCCAGAATTCTTACTGGTTGGTAGGTGATCAAATACTTATGTCATGTAATAAAATGCAAATGAATTACTTCATTTCAAATCATACAATGTGATTTTCTGGATTTTTGTTTTAGATGCCGTCTCTCACAGTTGAAGTGTATCAAATACTTCTCCTCCCCACTATATATATAAAGGTCCGGCCGGCCAGACACCTATGTCAGGCCTGCCAGACAGAAGGCCGGTTCTATCTAACCAACCAGTTATCTGCTATTCTAGGTGTCCAGTTGGCCAGATTGGTATGCTGGACCTAGCTATCTTGCTGGTCGTCTGGACCTAGCCATATGGTCCGTGTGTTGCGGCCCAACCGAGCTCTCTGGCCGGCCTGGACGTACATATCTGGCAGGCCGGACCTAGCTATCTGGTCGTCCAACCAGTCCTGGCTATCAGGCCAGATAGGTCCTGTTGGCAGGCCGGATGGGACCGGTCTACCCGCTAGATGGGCCCAGTCGGCCAGATAGGACCATTCTGTCTTCCAGATTGGTCCAGTCGGCTGGCCAGATGCTATCAGTCGGCCGGACAGATGCTCCCAGTCGGCCGGCCAGATGCTCCCAGTCGGCCGGCCAGATGCTCCCAGTCGGATGGCCAGATGCTACCAGTCGGACGGCCAGATGATACCAGTCGGACGGCCGGCCTGATAGTATCACTCGGCCTGCCAGATAGGATCGGTCGACCAGCTAGGACCTGTTGGCAGGCCGGATGGGACAGGTCTGCCCACTAGATGGGCCCAGTCGGACAGATATGACCTAGCTGTCTGGACGTCCTGCCGGACCTACCTATCTGGCAGGCCGGACCTAGCTATCTGGCCGGCCGGTCCTGGCTAAATTCCCAATCTGGCCCTCATACCATCATGCCACACCTAATCATCCCTAGCTTCCAATTGACTCATTCATCCCCCCTCCTCTCTCCTTTAACTATTCCCCAAGTCGGCCGGCCGGCCAGATAGGACCAGCTACCAACCGGCCAGATAGCTAGGCCAAGTTGGCCGGCCCGATAGCTATGTCCGGCCAGCCAGATAGCTAGGTCCACTTAGCTCTTTCCGGCCAGATTGCTAGGTTGTGCCATGCCGGATAGTTAGGTCCAGCCACCCAGATGCCTATTACCGGTCAGCCAGATAGGTAACAGTCGACCTGCCAGATAAGTCCAGTCAGCCGACCAGATAGGACCAGTCAGCCGGTCAGATGGGACCAGTCGTCCAACCAGAGGTCCACATCCGGCGCCGACAGAGATGGCCGCCTCGCTTCGTGTTCTTAGGAAACTGCAGTATTTTGTATTTTTATATTTTTATTACTTACACTGTTACCCCAGGAAATCTTAAGTCTTATTACATACAGCTGGGAGGAACTATTGGATATAAGAGCAACGTCTACTTGCCTACATTATGACTAGGAATACGACTCTGTTTGGTCCACCATCCAGGACAATGGATCGGATCCCAGCAGGTGACCCAAAACATTGGCGCCGCAGAAGGGGCAGACAGAGCGGTCTTCTAGTCAGGCCCCGCACATCGCCCACCGCTCACGAGTATACTACTCGCCAATGTTCAGTCTCTTGACAACAAGGTAGATGAAATCCGAGCAAGGGTTGCCTTACAGAGAGACAGAGATTGCAACATTCTCTGCTTCACGGAAACATGGCTCACTCTGGATATGTTATCAGAGTCGGTACAGCCACCGGGTTTCTTCACGCATCGCTCGACAGATGGTGAGATACGGACCGATTCCGAGCTCTGACCAGTGGAATGATGAATACATGCCCCCAGACCTAGTAGATGGACCCGGCTCCTTCACTTATGAGGAGCCTGTGTTAGATGAGACCATTTTTGTACGTTTAGGTTCCTTCTTGTTTTAATGTTTAGACTGTTTTTTTGATGAAGATTATAACGAAAATCCTGACAAGAGTTATGATTCTGATGTAGGCCTAGAACAGTCATTGTAAATACATATATTGATTTTTGTGTGGTTGATTTTGGGTATAATAGATATTTATAATAAAAATAGATTTAGTCAAAGGGTGGATTGTTATGAATTTGATGAATAATGAATAAATGATGTATACATTTAACGTAGAACTATAACTAACAGAATTCTACCCTGTCTCTGTATAATGATGAAGAATGTTTGTCCATAAGAGAAGAGGAACTGTGGCAGACAACTTGTGACCTCTGTCAAACTGATAACAGGGAAGGAAGTCTCCCCACACAAAGAGGGGAGAAACCGTTGTGTTTGCAGTAGATTGTGCCACATGTTGCAGGATGTGATAAGCAATGTATGAATAGGAGAAAACTTGTAGACTATATTGTCATTGTCTGAGAAGAGGAGGGACATTTATGACGAAATGGGAGATATATAAACCAATGTACATGATATGATGGGGAGAGCTCTCATAAATAAACGTTGCGGACTATTGTAGACTGGCCTCTGTCTGTTTCATTTCAACAAGAATCGTACAAATTTTGGGTAGCAGACCGAGTAGTTTAATTGAAGTTCAGTTTATGAACAATGAGAACATAATTTTCGGAACAAGGATCACGTATTGAACATTGCTTTTCGTGAGTGCCGTAAAAGGGTTCATCTGTGAAACTGCTGAAGAATCCTTCTGAATAATGAATGTAGGTTGCTGCCATTTCTGAATCTTTTGGTCCAGCCTTTGGTCCAATAGATGAGATGAGGATCTAGGAAGATCTACTGTAGCTAGGCTGGTATATTTGAATCCAAACAATTAGCTAGTGTATTGGAGAAATGGAGATGTAGCCAAATATGATAGCTAATTTAACAATGATTTAAAAAACTAGATTCCTGTGTTCTATATTTGATAAACGATCAAAAAAACAATACACATTACAAACACTTAAAACAAATAATGAAGTATAATTTTGTAACGGCCGTTGGTGGAAGAAGGTGAGGACCAAGGTGCAGCGTGGTTCGTGTTCATCATTATTTAAATAGAACTGAACACTAAATACACCGTAACAAAAGGTACAACCGAAACAGCTCCGTCAGGTGCAACACACACTAAACAGAAAATAAACACCCACCACCCATAGTGGGAAAACAGGCTGCCTAAGTATGGTTATCAATCAGAGACAATGATTGACAGCTGCCTCTGATTGGGAACCATACCAGGCCACAAACAAAGAAATAAAAAACATAGAAAAAAGAACATAGAACGCCCACCCTAGTCACAACCTGGCCTAACCATAATAGATAATAAAAAGCCTCTCTATGGCCAGGGCGTGACAGATTTTGCAGGAGTGAACTACCAAGACAGCATCCATGGAACTATGCAGTCTTCTACAACTGTTCAGAATGATAAACTATTTGCATATTTGGGATATGATTTATCGAAGATGCACAAGTGAGCAACGCACAATAATCAATCTTCTTTTCAGTGTCTGAAAAAAGGCACTGGGATGGAGATCCACCTCGGAAACTACCTGTCTGTTCCAATTAAAAGTGTACTTTTCCCCATTTACCATAACATTTCACAATAACACAAAGTAGGTCTTCCTAGGCATCCCCGTAGAACCATGGTGGATTTGACTGTGGTCATAAATTACAAGCAGACAAGGGGTGATTGCTCCTCAAAGGGAGAACAAGTGGATGAGACAGGTTTAGGGAGAACTATTGAAATGAATTGCTCCTGTTTGCAGAGAGAAAGAGGATTGTGAGATGACGGGCTCCTTAGAATGGGATGGGTAATTCTTCTTCCCCCAACATATTTATGTGTCCAGAGTTAATTCCCTTATTCACAGAGACAAACTCGGATTAACTCTGTGTGCATCTCCTTTCCCCTCATCCTCACCTCTTCTATCCTCTCCCCTCCTCTCTGTCTGCAGGCATCTATGAGTGACTTTGACAGAGTAACAGTATTGAGAAGTGATATAGAAGGCATTTGGAACGCCATTCAATACAGAGTCTAATTAAGCTCTGTGATTTACAGTACATGGTTTTGATATGAGGCCCCCATATCAAAAAATCTATTTGAGAGACAACAAAACAGTATCCCCTTTCATGGTGTAATATACTTTTTATCATCGTTGGAAATCTTTTGTTTGTTGTTTGCTTTTAAAAGGAACATGAATATAAACAATAGGGATTCAAATTAGGCCAGAGTTGCAATGGTTGCTCGTAGGATTTTAATACATAGTAGATTTAGCTATGCAAAATAATCTCTTTGATCGTTTAAACAAAAAAATATTTCTGCCAGTTATCAAATGAAACTCTTTCAATTAACATATTCGAAAGATGCAGTGTAACCCCCAGGAGGAGTCAACAGCCACCTCCTCAGCATCAAGAGCCAAACCTTGCTTGTTTGTCTGCTCCATGTAGTTAACTCCCTGATGAATTCTCTCAGAAATCACACTCTGCAATTTTTTCTGCAGATCAATCAATCACTTAAAGTCTTATCTGCAAATGTCACTGTGCATCTGAGAAAATGCCCAGGGAGGAGAGACAATCAGACTCACTCTGTCACCATCCAAATGCTGGCCTTTCCATATCACAGGAAAAAAGGCACGGGAAGGCTATTTTTCAGAGCCCCTAACGTGCCGGCCAAAATGAAGGAGTGTTTCCAGGAGTGTTTCACCATAGAAATGGACTAGTCTTTTGTAAATAATAAGCAGATAGTACACAGGAGGTATAGCATTTTCTTGTGTTTTACTGCCGACCTGGAAAAGGTATGTTTTTGAAGGGATAAAAAAAGAACACCCTGTCAATGAAATTAGCTGCATTTAGTCAAGGTTGTGTCGTGTCAAATTGGATTCGGACATGAATGGCCATCTTGCATCCTTTTTTAACAAAATCATTTCCAATCTCAGGTAGAAATCTAGATGAGATCAGAGGTGCTGTTGACATCAATGGGTGTGTGTGGGGGGGGGGGGGCTTATTAACCAATCATGTTTCACAATCATGTCAGTCCTCCTTTGATCCTTTGTGTACTCTGAAAGTGATGGTGGTGGTCCATATCTAATCTGATATAGTCTTGCAGATACACCTTATTTGATCAAGTCAGGCATGATTTTAAACCAGAACACCACTGATTCTCACAAGGCACTACAGAAAGTTAAGAGAAACTCCAACCTCTGTCGTCCTTGCAAATGTATGCTATTTCATGTTACCTTATAGATCAAAGTCAGATGAGGCAGAGCAGAACTAGATCATGACAGACAACCACCAATTCTCAAGCACATGATTATAATTCCCTCTCATCAGACAGACAATTCCCCTTCATCAGTTACATTTACTTTATTTACCAGATGGACAATCAACAACTCACAACAACAATATAGCGACCTCTGTTGTCTTCAAAATAGAAATGTCATGTGAGTGGAAAAGGTGGAGTCCAAGAGAGACTGAGTGTAATTACATGTGTGGTGGGTCAGGCCAGGTTCACAGTCAGGGCCAGCTCCAAAAGGGACATCATGAGTGTGTGGGTGGCTGACATGATGGATGGACTTCTCCCTGGCTGGCCCTGCCTGGTCATATTGATCCTGCCAGGCATAATTGCCCATAGGGCCCTGGTCAGAAGTAGTGCACTAAATAGGGAAAAGGCCCTGGTCAAAAGTAGTGAACTAAAAAGGGAATATGTTGCCACTTGGAACGTAGTCTGGGACTCTGGAGGTTCGGGGTAGGAGGGCCATCCATCATTCCCATCCCGGGGCCCCAACACCATATTTTAATCACGCCTCGATTGGCGGCTGATGATAAATACCTGGTGGCGGTGGCCGGCAGACAGCCGTGGGAAGGGAAGAGGACACTGCCTGGCCATGTGGTAGCCTTCATTAGCAGTGTTAGCCAGGCCACTGTGGTTCTGACCTGCCATTAGGGATCTATTTTCTCTCTCTCTCTCACTCCTCTGGTTGTGAGTGGCTGGGTCCTGAGAGGACCCGGGCAGGTGCTGCTTTTGCAGGATCAAGGTCATCACACAGGACAGGACAGGACAGAGAAGGAC